>NC_061525.1:947500-1247500 GCF_022379125.1 Scophthalmus maximus
ATCAGGTCAGTCATTATCCTCCATATAATTTTGCATGTTTCTAATGAATAAAAGTGAGTCATTAAGATATACTTAAACTAACCGATGTGCGAGAGCAGCAAATTAAATGAAAAAACCCAAGGGTATACTTATTCAGTTCAAAAGATTTACAATTGGAATTGATTTATGAACAGAATTTTACTGACCATGACACTAAAAGGTGGAGATAAATCTACTCTAAATCTAATTTCTGTGATTTGAACCCTGCTGGTAAAGGCACATTTCGACATCCTGCGACATCTGAAGATTAATCAGTCTGAGTCCTTTGTTTGATAAACCATATTCCTCTTTGCCCGGCCGGGACCTCTCGGTTCATTTTCGATTTCCAAGAACAACCCCCTTACCTACCTCAAAAACGTGACAAACGACACACCGACACTTCTCTTTTATCTTGAGGCGCTACGGCGATTATTATATTAAGACAGAGCGCAACCGGCATCGCACATTCACTAGTGCAGCCAACTCTGCTTCTCTCCCCCACACACACACACACACACACACTGCTCCATGACATATCTTGCCCCAGTATCAGGTTTTCCTTCTCAATCTACACATAATGGGACAAATATGTACCTTTTGACGACAGATAGTATGGATGATCTTTGTAGCTTTTAGAGATTGAACATTAAATATAGTAAATAGACTATATATATATCGCTTTTGTCGTGTCATTTACCAATCAAAGTCACATCCACCCATTCACACAGTGCTGCTATGTACAGCGCTTTTTCAGTCTCATTCATACACTGTTGGAAGAGCTGTCAGAGGCAATTCAGGGTTAAGTGTCTTGCCCATGCGGACTGGCGGAAGCTGGGATCGAACTGCCAACCTTCATGTTAGAGGATGTTGTACTCTACCTCCTGAGCTACAGCCGCCCGATAGTATCCAAATGATTAAGAATAATTCATCAACAGCTACAACTTGTTAAATTAACTCGTTAACAACTTGCCAAATGAAACTTGGCTACAGTTTGATTTTTCAAACCTAATATGATCAATAATGTTAATTAATGCACATGTTTTCTTCAGTCCATGGGTGACCTGGACACACTTTCATCTGTTGTACCACCGTTATTCACGTGATTAGATAACATACAAAGTCAATGCAAAGAAGTGAGTAGCAATGACTTTGCGTCATTGATTTGGTAGAAATTCTCAGCTATAGCTTCTGTTGCTTCAATCGAAATATTTGAACTCGAGAAAAATTATTAGTGTGACATGTTGACACGATAGCCAATTAGTGTTGGGATCCTCCCTCCGTTACTGTCGTCAGACGGCCTGTCACTGTATCAGGAATGTAGCATCACTGCTGTCACTGTGTGTGTGCAGTCCGACTGAGCTGCTATCTGTGTTGTGACCAGGTGAAGAAGGAGCTGTGTGTGGCTTTCCCATCGACATTCCTGTCTGCCTTTGTTCATTCAACAGCTAATGATTATGTGGGTATGTGTACGTGTGTGTGTGGTTTGTGAGAGAAAGTGAAAGGAAGAATGGGCAAATATTTCCGTTAATTGTGCGAATGAAGCAAATAAGCACAAATGTTTCAGTGACCAAACACGTGCGAGCAAAGCCCGTCCGGTGTGAACCCACCATAACCGCAACTTTTACATCACCTTGTATGAAGAATGAAATTAATTGTGTGAAACCAGGGCTTAATATAAGCAGTAAGACACTTGCATGCATGCATACACACACACACACACACACACACACACACACAAACAAACAAATAATCGTTTCCTTACACAACTCAAGATCAGCAATACTTCTAAATCTTTTATTAGCAGCTATCTATTCAAAAAGTGGGACTGGAACAGTCCGTACCTCATCTTCAATGGTTCATGCTTATTTCACTCTGGTTGTATTGGAATGTTTGCATTTTAAATGAAGTCAATGGGACAGCCCAGCGATAATACCTTATTAATTTTTTACAAACCCTTCTTTCATTTATTTTGACATGTATTCTGAGTCCAACTTGTCTTACTTGTGTGTGTGTCTCCAGTCAAAGAGGATTTCAGCAAAGGATGCCCTGGCACACCCTTACCTGGACGAGGGTCGACTGCGATATCACACATGCATGTGCAAATGCTGCTACACCAGATCCTCTGGTCGCGTTTACACCAGTGACTTTGAGCCTGTCACTAGTCTCAAGTTTGATGATGGCTTTGAGAAGAACCTGAGCTCTGTGAGACAGGTCAAAGGTAAGTTTATCTGTATTAAAAGACATTTGAACATTGACAACAGGATTTCAAAAAGAGTCATAAATAAAGTGGGAGTCAGTTTGATTCGCATCAAAATGCCTGTAGAATGTTCTACTAAACACAATATCATTCATTGTCAGTGTTGTGTGAAATGAAGAGAAAACAGAATGTGCTGCATACAGAAAGGAAAGAGTAGCTGTGCTGGCAGATACTAGCAGTTACAGAAAGTGGATAATGATGTTTGTGGCATAGCTGATTTGGAGAGGAAAATGAAAACATTTCAGGAGCAACAATGTTGGAGTGTTGGATGTGACATACAGTACTCATGGATCTTATTTCATAATACCCATATTTTCATCTATTGAGTCTGTCTGGTGCTATATGGCTGGAGAACTCCACCTTAATGTTGATAAAGGTGCCATATGTACTGTTCTTGTTGAGCTCACATTTAGGGACAGAGTGTTTTTTGTGTTTGCAGTAAGATATGATAAGAAGAGGGCACCATATTTGGAACTGCAAGGTTTTTTGAAAATTGTCTACATGTGCAGTTTTACAGAAGCCACAAATAAAGGCATATGTAGAAATAGAAAGTGAATAATAGAATAATGAAGCAATTCTTTTTTTATTTTTCAATAATGTAGCATGAACAAATATTGGACAGATGTTTTGACCATCAGTCAACAGTTCTGTTTTAAAAGTAAATGTGACACGTATATCAACAGCACCTACACCTCCATGTCTCTATATTACATATATATACATTATAGTGTTCTATATGTATGTGTGTGATATTTGGAATTACACAATTGAATTGGTTTAAGTAAACATTCCCTAAATTATCACAATTTGGAAAGCACTGTTGCAGTTAGTCTTAGCACCAGCTATGGTTCAGGTGATAGAGCTGATCATTCATTAACCAGAATGGTCAGCGGTTGATCTCCGGCTCCTCCAGTCCATATGTCGTTGGGCATGACACTGAACTCCAAATTACCCCTGACGGCTGTTGGCAGTATGTGAATGATGTGTGTGTGAAAAGGTTAGTGTGACTGTAAAGCATTTTGAGTGGTAGCTAATAGGTTAATGCAAGTTATGAATCGCCCCTGGATCGAAAGGGGGGGTGATGTGTACTTATATAGAGGCTAATATAGCATGGACTCTCGTTTTGACCAAATGTTATGGAAACAGATCAATCTCACCACAACATAAAAAAATATGGTGGAAAAGTGATACTATCACATTTGGACACAACAGTACGACAAAGGATCAGCTGGATGTATGATTAAGAAAGAGTGTGTACTCTAGTGCAGCAAAATCATGATGCTAATTTGGCAACACATCTCTAACTGATTCACTACCTGGGGGATGAGACTGTGCATGTGCCAAGAAAACATGGCTATGCAAGTCAGAACGAGTATTCATTTCTTCAAGAAAAAAACAATTTTTGCAGACATTCGACCGGTCCACCTTATCTACAGCCTGCAGAGGCAATGTGAGCATGGCGAGGTCCGGTGAAACGGAGTTGGTTGCAGCAGTGAATGTCCGGTGCAGGTTACAGTCTGTCTGTTCATGAACGCCACAGCGTCTAAAGACAAATTAGAAGCTTCTCTGTTATTTATTGCTGTTGAGGAAGTAAACGGATTGATTCCCAGTTGGAGCAGACAACACTTCAGCCTCGGAGAAAGTAAAAGCACATCTCCCCTGGAGGAAAAGACTCGAACTCAGATGCTCACGCGAGTTAGGCGACACAAAAAATTGCGTCAAACAGCGACAAACATAAACTATGTCTTCCCTTAATATTTTGTCACAATAAGTTGTGTTTTCATCAATAAATTTGCTCCTGTTAGCACAAAGACAACCTGTCACTCTGATATGACCATCACAGGCTGCTATGACGTCATTACGGACCACTACAAAGAGTGTTTGTAGAGAAAGATAAACACCTGTCTTTGCTAAAACAGTTGTATTTAGATGGAATAAATACTTAAAGAGACATACAAGTGAAATTAAATGAGTTTTAAAGTGAGGAAACCACAAATGGAACAGCTGACCATGTTAAGCCTGTAACCTTGCTCTGTTGTGCTATGGATCAAAACAAAAGGACTTTGTCCCCCTGAAATGATCCTCTAGATAGCTGTAAATATCAAACAAAATGTATTCAATTTTAACTTTCATTTATCACTTTATATTAATTACAATTACACAGTTAAAACATAGTTTACTAACAATTTCATCCCTTATTGCATGTCAAGTCAGCCCCATATGCTGAACTTCTAAAATGAGCAGGAACACAGATTCATCTGGCAGAGGAACAAATCACTCACCCAACTACAGCAAACTAAAGCCAGAATTCAGATCCACCTAATAAAAGCACAGTTTCAAATGTATTATTTTTTAAATCTTTTTTTATGTATTTGTTGTGGCTCAAATGAGGGTCTGGCAGTTTAAAAGATCCAAACGGAAAGGGGTGTTTGTATTGTTTTCTGTTTATTCATATAAATACACTTTTAGTGACTCATTTTTCTACCTGTTGTTGTTCACATACCATAGTAGCATTCAGTGTGATATGCAGGTCCATTGAAACCACTGGTAATCCGGATTTGGTAATCTTGAAAAGTTTGTATGTGGGTAAGGGTGATCCAATCCAATGTTGCTTTGAGTAAACTGGATAACGTGATCCTGAATAGCAAAATATAGGATTGCCAAATCCGGATCATTTTAATTCAGATTACAATTAGGCCCAACTCTAGTCAACTCAATTCAAGATTATGAACACTGCTTCCTGCCTATCTGACAAAGTGCTACAGTTGGATTAAAAAAGCATGTTGACATGAAATTATTTTTGGTAATGGCCATCATAAAGAAAGATTTTACTCCTGCAAATGGGAGAAATGTTGTCTAAAGTATTTAAAAGATCTGTTTTGATGTTAGTTTGAAATCAAAGGAGGAATTAGTTTCTTAATATGTCTGTGCTTCTGGTGTGTTTTCCCCTCAGAGATTATCCATCAATTCATTCTGGAACAGCAGAAGGGGAGTCGGGTGCCACTCTGCATCAATCCTCAGTCAGCAGCTTTCAGAAGCTTCATCAGGTAGAACGCTCTTTGTATGAAATGTCCTTAAAAATTGTGTATAACATACATGTTAATCAGCCAGCTTCAGATTTTAAGAAAGTTGTATTGTATTAACTTTTTGATTCTTTGTGCTCAGCTGCAGACTCACTTTATTAATATCAGTGTTATCTGAAGGAGACAATGTATCTCTGTTGCACAGTGTAAAGTTTATTCCTTTTGCTGCTAGTTTTTACTGCTCTCTTGCAGTATGTCATCACTAACTAACACACACTAACACCAATCAATGTATTAAGTTTAAATGTCCCAACTGAAATTACACATCTCATAACAGCAAGACTCAGGGATGGTTTAAACATTTAGGCCATTCAGTTGGGATAATTGCATATATTTGTAAAAGCCATCTTTTCAACATTTGTTTAACCAAAACATGTTGAATCAGGGAACAAATGCAGATCCATGAAAGGCTAATATAATGTTTATCCACTTGGCCTCCTGTTGAACAGCTCCACAGTTGCTCAGCCCTCTGAAATGCCTCCATCTCCATTGGTGTGGGAGTAGCTGCTGCTGTGTGACTTCATCTTTCCCTACTGACAAGCTACTAAACTGGGAACAAGATGGCATCTCAGCATCTTCACTTATCTGTGTAGCATGTCACTGGTCTGCTGTGTGTATGCCCACATATGAAAGAAAAGAAAATCAATCCACTGGAAACTGCTTCATGGTTGTATTAGAGGGTTTGGTATGCAAATTAATAAAACAAATGCTCTGAAGGCCAAATCTGAATGTTTAAAAAAACATGTTTATTAATCATTAATATATAATGTAGTACATTTGATTATATATATAGACCAAATATTAGATATATGAATATACATATATATAAATATCAAATATAGACCATATATTTTAAAATGTATCATCACAAAATTTCCAATAATATTGGGTTCCTTATTCCCACCTTCACCTGTGTATTGGTTAATTCTGCCCAGTTGTAGGCTACTTCTCATTTAGACAATTGATTGTAATTGGGTTAAGAGACAGCATTTTATAACTGTAAGCTCCCCATATTTTCTAAAAACAATTTCATTAAATGAATTGTCCCCCTTCACATTTGGCTATGGGTTTACTCATGAAACAGTTAATTTGCCAAAGAGGAGGAGCCTCATGTATAAATGATGCACAGTCATTCACTCATACAGTACACCCGCAACAAGGCACCACTTGCAAGGCAAAACGTAATGGAGGCAAATTAAACAACTGTTTTCATTATGATTATGAGAAATTGACACCACAAATACCAGATGTATCTGCATCATATTAGTAAAATGTAAGGCATTTTCAAATTCAATGGCACCAAACATTTGATTTAACTCATTGTAGTTTCTGAGATACAGAAAATAGTCACAAGGGGTTACTCATTTTAACACTGGAGATGCAGGTACCTATGATCACATGATCAAAAACGTGAATTCACTTAATGAACTTTAGAAAAGATTTTCCAATGCACTTTTGGGGAGAATATTGAGAAATGTAGCTCCATGTTTAATGTACATTAAATGTCTTGTGTACGCATTTATACATGAGGCCCCATAATATTTATGATGAAACTAAACCTGACTCGATATGTACATGTGTATAGGTCAGTCATTGTACCCAGTGACCACACCAACAACCTTTGTGTCTTTTGGGAATAATTTGGAATCTTTTTGATGGTTGCTCAGAGAAAATAGTGTTTAGTTGTTGAGAACATGAAGGTAAAGGTCTAAATGTTCATCTGTGTTCTACATGAATGACATGAAATGAGCTGAAAAAGGGATCAGACCAAGAGGTTTTCTTGTACTACACCTCGCTTCCTAACAAGATGACACATCTCACCAGACTTCACAAGGCCTGCAGTCACCGACTCAGTGGCGTATGGCTAAGTAGTTCATCAGCCTTAAGCTGGGCTTACACTGTGACTTTTGAAATATTGTTCTTAAATTCCATATCACACAACATTTGTCTGAGATAGAAAGTCAAAGCTCACAATGTCTGTGCTCACTGTATAGTCACCTAGCCAGGACCTGACTGCTCACTGCAATCTGCCATCTTGAGGCCGTGGCTGCTGTGTATATTTGTTAAGGCCACTTGGTGTAGGACAGAGGTGCCTAAAAGCAAATTAACCTATGAACAAACAACAATAATGCTTAATTATATTGACTCAAATCAATACAATACATTAACAAAGTTAAACATTCCTATACTATTGGTTTTAGCCACATTATAGAGAGCGGCACAGAAAACATGGTAACGTTATTGACTTTGAAACTGGGCCGTGCCGCACCAAAATGAGTCCAAAAAACCCACAATGTTTGTCGTGTGGAACAGTGGCATATAATTGATGGAGGGCCGCCGTCAATGCTCGTGCATGTGCAATTAACCGCAGTGCCGAAGCACGGTACAGTTGCACTCACACTGGTCAAACAAACTAGACTTTAGCCATGAATCCTGCTTGGGCACGGTACGAATGCCAAGTGTGTGTCCCCTGGGTTACTCGACAATAACTGTGCTTGGTGGCAAATTTCGCTTAATCAGCTGGCAACACTGTCATAGCCACTGATATAAAACCAGACTTTTCAGCCTTGGTTGGTCCTCAGGTAGGCTCTCGCATCACTGCCTTTTGGAAGCTGTAGCCATTGGCTTCAGGCAGGCCTGCATGAAGTCAGGAAGTGTTCTCCCAAAGGGAAGAAGCACAAGGAGACTGTTGTCTCCCTGCAGGGAGAGGGAGGAAAGACATACGTGAAGGGGAGATGGGGTCTTATTGGCCTGGTGAGCCCCTGGGTTCTGGAACACAGATTTCACACCTAGGTGGGAAAAGGTGAAGGACAATGGGAGACTGAGTTCCATTGCTTTCGTTTTTCTTTTGAAAAAAGGAGCGCTGGGTAAAATCTTCCGTTTTGTGTGGGTGAGGCCCAACACATCTGAGGTTCATCTGATCGCTCCTCAATGTTTACTGCACAAAGAAGCTGAAATTCATGCGACTCTAACGTCAGGAAAAAATCGGTTGAAGTTGCACAGTGTATGCCCAGTTTAACGGAGTAGTGAATGAAGAACGTTTGCCTACTAATGTCATGGCTGGGACAGTGAGGTCACTCACTTACTCAGCCAAACTAAGCAAAGAGTCTGGAAAGGAAGACCGTGGTAGCTCACAGCAGGAAACATCCAGTCTTCCACTTGAAGCCTTTAACAGGTCTGCTTTGCTCTTTCTTCTGTGGACTAGAAGGACAGAGGAGAACAGCCATTATGCTATGAACAAAATATTAACATGAAAACAAAATGTACCAGCAATATCAATTTTTGAAGAGTGTTCGTTCTTTGTTCTGTCTTCTTGAATATATGACCACATATACGACAAACTCTTATTCATGGATTGCATTCAAGCATCTCATCATAAAACAGAAATAAGTAGCACATGAATTATGTAAAATTAACTTTTGGTCTAATCTCATTTTGTAATTTTTCTAACTGGTATGTCCCTCCTTATACATGGAAACTGTTTCCAGAAAAAGAGCTTTGAAGAAAATAATTTAATATATTTATAGAATTGTTTTCTATTACTTATCATGCGCATGCATTCTTCTCACACCTCAAAGTATGTTAGTGTACATATGTGAAAATAGAGAAGCAGCCCTACACCAACCATATTAACAATGCCACTGTATAGAAATTGTATTAGCCTGCACATTTCAAAGGCTGTGAAGTTATTTTTTTTAACTTGCATACAAGTGTATATATTGATTTTTAGTCTGCAACTAGGATGTGTAGAGCATAATGATTCAGAGAATACACAGTCATGTTAACTGGATCTTTTATGAACAGAGTTGTAGATGTACTGAAGGAGAAACTGTCTTTTGCTATTTTTGTGTGAATATGTATATAAAGTATTTACCATGTTGGTGTCTACCTCTTGGCCTCAATAACTTGGCTTTGTTTACCTCCACACTTCTGATTTCATGTGGTGATTAATTGAAAACACTTGAATGTCCATTCAAGCTTTTATACTGAAATAAAAGATAACATTCATGAATAAATATGTATATATTTCCCAGCAACGACCAAGTGCAAAGCATTCACTTGACATTTTGAATCATCAGATCAATGATACAAAATGTCATCAATATTACAAAGCCCGGCCAATAGCCAAGAGTTTTCTGACTGTTTGATAGCGTAGGACCTGATGGGGTGGGCGAGTCAAGACTTCTACCACAGTGGCTGTGTTCAAAGCACAGTCAAAAACTTGAGTTCACTTTCATAATATTCACATAATCTTCTTCTTTGGACTTCTTGTTAACAATCTGAGAAGTAGACAAGTGTTTTATTAATTCTTTGCAGGTTGTATATATTGTAAAACCTGTAAAGAATTAATAAAACACTTGTCTACTTCTCAGAATTTATTAAAAAAAAAATGTCATCAAACCTGTAATTTGGTAAAAAGTTCAGTAGCTTTTAATGAAATCAGAATCCAGTATTGAATTTCAAAAGGATTCAGATTCAATTTTCAATCCTCTTGTGAATGGTGTTGGGGTTTGGCTTTCAACATGTCTAAATTGTAACTAAAACAATCAGTCAGTGTAAAAGTTCAGTAAGAGATTCCTGATCCTTCCCAACTCCGAACCGGATCTGAGATTGAACTGTATCAGAAACCAGCCTTACCAGTATATCCATTTATTTGTATTCATTTTTACAGCTGTGGCTTCTTCTCTAAGTATGTTGAGTCATATTTCTTCCAACAACACAAATGTTCCATCTGAAGACCTTATTGTACAGTTTCTAGGAGAGGTCAATACACTGCAGCCATAGAAAACTGAAATAGTAAATTCCCTAAACATATCAGCATTTAGAAACTGGCAAGCAACACTAAACAGCAACAAAAAAAATCAGAGATTGATAATGTCTGAACATTAGTTATTTAATTTGGAATGTTCATCATCTGATATTACTGGAGAAATATACATAACGCCATAATCAAACGTTGCAAAAAAATAGCTTTCCTTATTGTGTTATTGTATATGTGGTGTGGTTGAACTTTGTGAACGCAGCTAATGTCTGAAGGCTGCTGCTGTGTTTAAAGATGGAAGAGATATTAAAGAGCGACTCCCACGCTCCAACAACAAATCTTGATCAAGACCAAATTGAAAATGTTTACCGGGTGAAATCTTCACCTCGCAGTCAAACAGCAGCTTTGTTACTAAAGCACAGTACAAGTGTCTGCAGTGATTCTATCACTCTTTCCAGACATCTGTCATGTGTGCAGTTATAGTGTTCTTGTTTTTGCAGTCACCTATCTTGTGTGTCAAACTATCAATGTGTTACTTTATTAACTTAAGTCCCCTTAAGTTCTAAGTTTATGGTACGTTGTCTGATGTCAACATTGTTTTCCTATATATTAGGGTTAACAGGCAGTGCACTGAGCTCAAATGAGCCAAATGTACGAAAGCATCACTTCCATTGTTTTACCCTAAAACTATGATAGGTTCTGTCTTATATTAGTCTTGTTTGTGGAACATCTCTTAACAAGCTCTTCAGGAGAAAGAATTGGATTTTCTCAGGAATGAACACAGCTACCAGTGGTATACATGGTCACTCTCCCTCCAGATCACCTGTATTAACTCGTGTTGATATAGTTGTTTCCTGTATTTAATTTTGTGAATGAAGTACTTGAATGAAATGATCATTTTGGACCCTTGTAGAGTAACAACTCACAAACTTTGTGTGAGTGACTAAGTACAACTCAAGTACAGGACTATTTGGATTCATATAATTGGCTTTGTTAAACCATGTTTGTATATTTAATGTTTGACTCACTGTTTTACAATGCACTGTTATTTGAATAGACATTGCAGTATATAAAGTACACTAATGTATCTAATTAACTCATTCAGGCAGTTGGCTAATAACTAGATTCAGAATTTTGCAGCCGACAGTTGTGATTTTAGAGAGAGTGTGTTCTGCTCAAAATGCTCTTGATGAAAACATTAAATGAACATTTAAATAATGCCAAACTTTGTTGTAATACTTGTCTCTCAAATTGCCAAATCTAAATACCAGAACACAACAGCCACACTTCAAACCACATGTTTAATAATAAGATGAGGCCTGAACGATATCCTGTATGTATATATCCATACAGCTCAGCTAATTAAACAATTTTGAAATTTATATATACAGACATAAATATATAAGTGTATCTATCAGGTAAATATGTGGACACGTCAGGGAGCCCTCTCGTGTAGTGTGAGCTGTGATAGGCAGTGAGTGTGTCGACCTGGAAACCACAACAATACTCTTCATACATATTTTCTGCCTTTTCCGGGTTTCTGAAAAAAATCACCACGCAGACTTCATACAGGGTTTGTTCCTGTCATGTGTGTGTTCACTGCAACATATGATGAGCGCAAGCTCGAACAGATTTAATACGGAACCACATTAATGATTCAAGTTATTTCTCTCCGTCCGCACAAGACAGCGAGCGTCCACTCAAACAATCAATCTTGCGATATATTGATCACTTTTCTTTTTGACGTCCATCATGAAAGTGACAAACAATTCCTGTTTTGCGCATGTACCGCATATTTTCCTGTGTCACTTCTCGCGTGTTTTCGGGACAAAACGTACTTTGGAGACATTTCTCCTGGTGAAGGATCTGTAGGGTGTGAACCCCATCACAAATGAGTCACGTAGTGTGAACATCACAATGACTGAAAGCCTGTGACTACTAGACAGCATGTTGTGTAGTCAAACAGGTCATGTCGTCAAACAGGTCAGTCGCCACAGGAAGTAAACAAAACCCAGCTGCTTCAATTGAGTTACATTTTTTAAACTCTTAAAATATTTCAAAATCAGCCCTTTATATATTAGGGATGTAACAATACATGTGTTGAACTGTTCAGTACGGGGCTTTCGGTTTGGCACACGTTGCAAACCTGTAATGGGTGTGTATTTAGGACCCAAATGCAGTAATGATAATCCAGGTATAGTTGGTAATGACCTTTAGTTCCATAGTTCAGGCGAGGAATCGGCGTACTCACTCAGCAGCTCAGGGTAGAGTGAAGCTTCCGTTAGAAAGCAGGAGACTTAGTCAGGAGAGCCGGGGGGTTCGGAACCAGAGGAGGCGATCAGCAGAGCAGACGAACCAGAGAGGGACAGGCGGGAGGGAGAGTCAAGGCCATGCGGGGAGTCGAGGAGCCGTGGTCGGGGACAGAAGGCCATGGTGATATCCGTGAAGGCGACAAGACGGGGTAGTCGGAGGCAGGCAGGGTCGAAAACAGGAACGCAGAGTACAATGAACAATCTGTCAGAGAGTGAACGGTGAGGAGAGTCTACAACCAGCTGGCTTGGTGATCAGAGGCAGCTGAGTGCAACAGGTGAGGAGAGTTGGGCTGATGAGGTGGGCGTGGCCGGCAGGTGAGAAGGAGGAGGGGCCGGTGGAAAAGTACAGGGAGGTGAGGTGGAAGAGATGACGGAGGTGAGGAGAATGCAGACTGTGACAAAACCAAACGATTCGTTGTAATCCTAAATGCACCTTCAAATGTGTGACATATAATGTTCCTCAACAAGGAAGAGGCAGTCTACACTACGTCACAGGCAGCGTGCTGTCGGCTCCTCCCCTCCCCAGAGCAAAACATCGCTCTCCAGTGCCCCTGACTCCGGCTCCAGGCACACTAAGCTAAGCTAGCCTGTTGCAATATGGCTAGTAATGTTTTTAAAACAATGGTATGTCGCATCCGTTGCATCCGTCTCACTGGGACTACTTCAGACAGATTTCTTCAGACTCATTTACGTCGACATCCCCCAGCATGTCAATAGGTGGAACTAGATGGAAACAAGGAGCAACACACACGCTACAAACTACCCGCGCAGCGTTTAGGAGCCGTTCACCCGATTCAATCAGGGAAAAATATATAAAGGTGTCAATTGGCACATTTATAGCCGCAGATTCCTGTAACAAAACAAAAACCCGAACAACAGAGCAAACTTTCTGAAGCCCCTGTCAAGCAGCACGTGAAGGGCTACACAAAGCTACCTGACAGTAACGCTGGTAATTGTCTGGGAACGTCTGTCCCTTCCACTGCAGGGGACTTTGTCATATCAAGCAGATCTGTGCTCTTTACAAAAAATGTGGACATTCTCATGTCTCTTCTCTTTCTTCTGAAAGAATTGAGTAAAAACCATGGTGAGTTCCATTTATAAACAGATGTTTCTTTTGTACTCTTGGTTTATATTTGTTCATAACTACTACAATACTACACATTCTTTTTTTATAAGGAGCTGCTTTTGTTTTGGATGCTGCTAAGAAGACACCCCCGTAGATGGGTCAAGTATAGCTCCATCATTGTTTAAAGTGAGAAAAAAAAATCATACTTCATTATGTTAGTTTTAATAAAATAAAATATGGAAATTTCTCTGGCATTTTTTTTTCTGATGTATCGAAAACATACCAAACCATGACGCCTATCAAACCGAACCGTGAATTATGTGGAGCATTACACACCTAATATATTATATATATATACTGTATATATATTAGGGCTCCTTTTGCTCTGCCGACCACGTACCTGTCACGGCACAGGTTGTGTTTCTTAGAGACATTGTGCTTTTGCTGCGTTGGCCGCACTCTTATAAAATAAGAGAATGTTGCTGTTTCATCATGTCTGTGCTGCGTGTGTCGGCAGTGAGAGCTGGCCCCGCCCTCTTCACAACACAGGACAGACTGACAGTCACACGGATCTCTCCTCAGGATTGGGGATAGCGAAGATTCATCATAGATGAAGAATTCCTTTCTTCAATACCGTTAGCAGCACCGATTACATTGGATCTGATTGATACTATGGTCTTTCATAGCCCCGGTCTTTCTGTCTTTCATATTTTAGCCTCGGGACCAGTTTAATACTGGGTTTCGGTATACACACACACACACACACAAGTAATCACTGACATTAGTAAATGATTGAAAAGACACCAACAGATAACTAAAATATCATAATTTTACTATTAAAAATGAATATGAATGAATATATCCAGGCACAGTGCAAGTTACAGCTGATCAGATTACAGAGGCCATTAGAAACAATGTGTCATTATGTTAAATATGGAGCCAAATATTTCACATATATTGCACTGCTTTTAGCATATACTATGTTACAAGGATTTTCACACAAAATAATGTTTGATTATAATTGACAGAAAATAAAATCTCACCCTCAGATTGAAGTGCCTAAACATGCCAGGTAACACAAAGGTGATATCTGTGACCAACCACAACTTCATCTGCAAGTGTCTCATCTCAGTTTGATGTAAAATGAGTTGCTCTTCCACTGTCAGGTGATGGTTTTGGTCATTTGCCTTTTGTTCGTTCCCTTTACAAGAAAGCATCACTTGAGGGCTGAAAAACACAAAATAAATAGTCACAATAGCCATAAAACCATCAGTCATTTTGTGATTATACTTCTGCAAACACCATTATGAGCATTTACACTTGCACTAGTGTCTCTGTGTTGCTTTGCAATTACAGTGCAAAACTGCTTGCTGGCAGTGGAGTTTTCAAAGCCACTGTGTGCATACTTCAAATAATGGTGACTGAAACTGAGTGGATCGTTTTGAAGTAACAGTTACTTTTACTGAAGTTACTGCAACAAAGAAAAGAGAGATGACATCGAAGGACTGATGATGTACTATTGAAATTACTGAGGCTGGGGATTGATGAGTTTTTCTGTGTTTCTCCATCTAATGAGCCAAGGCGACCAATGACAGTTGTTGCGGTCTATGTCACGGCAATGCCTTATCTGCCATGCTGTACCTATGCCATCGATTCAAAAAAGAAGTAGTAAACTGACCTTTCTATCTGTTGTTACTTTTACATTCATTGTGTTCTGACTCGTGTATATACTCTCAATTTCTATTCCACATATGTGCTACACACAACTTATACACATACACATACATACTTTTGTCTCTTCCCAGGTGTCAAGGAAAAAAATCCATTGCTATTTTCTCAACTGTCATGTGTCAGTACAGTGCAGGAATGTTATCAATACTTAACTTCCACACAAATTGACCACCTTGTTGATAGTACAGCAGCATCATTGAGTACCACACTCAACACTTAAGGAAGATAGCTAAACAGAGGAGGAAAGCTCCATTGTTTGATGCACAAACACATGCAACAGACGTCACTTAGGTAAGAAAGGAAGTGGCGTCCACTAATCTAGATGATTTTTACCTAGAGTGGAAAAATATGACATGCCCTTTGAAATGCCATAACCACTTATTATTCTTCAATAATAGAGGAAAATAAAAACAACCCCAGGTTCCTCTTCCCCACCAAAAAAAAATCATCCCCCCAAATAAATAGTTCCTCCTTATGAACTATTTCCCCACATGAATACACAGTAGCAGCCCATGGTCATAAATTATAGTGGGGCAGACACTGGCTCCAGGCACTCAATCGCTAGCCACGCCCACTTTTCATATTGTTATTTTAATAATAAGTATATTGCACATACTTATTAATAGACAATACATAATCATACCAGCCAATAGCAAATATTATGCAGCCGTAGTCAATACAATGTTAAGATAAAAGATTATATCCAGTGTGCATGACAAAAAAATCACCCACTATAAACACGGCAGTCAGTGAATTTTCTATCACTATGTGATAGACAGTTACGTTTTGGAATTGAATTGGACAACACAGAAAATAAAATGAATAATATGTTTTGGGACGCTGAAACATATCAAGTGCATGAGCATATACAGAAGTAAATACAATAGGCACTACTGTCTGTCATGTCAGAGTCTCACCCTGTCACCTCACCTGGAACTTGGCAACTTGATCTTTCAGATGCGCAAATGTTTGGATCACAGCTTTATTGAAATCAGGAATGTCATGTGTCAGTCGCTTTTCAATCAACAGCATTGTTAATGCATTTAATCTGTCCTGTGACGTGGTTCTTCATCGTATTTCTACAGTCTTAGACACAGCAGACGCTGTGTTGCTGCTGGTCACTATTTCTGCAGGAAGTGTTAACATGTGTGCCTCGAACTAACTCAAGAAAAGAGTAGAGAGCTGCAGAGTAGAGCCGTGGGGCTGGACTCATTCAGACTCTTGTGTTGTTTAGGGCTCAAGAAAGTGCTGTGTTAAATTTGGACACACGTATTGTTCAGTATTGATACATTTGATTAAACAGCTGATCACCGATTTGGAGCTGGGACTTGTCAACATAAGATACATTGTCAATTCAACAACGGTGTGTTCAGAGTTCTGCAACAAACTGTGATGTCACCACGGTTTAATGACTGCAGGTCACTTTTTGCAGTCAAAAAAGAAAAGTGAACCAGCAACACCGCAAACAGCCAAACATAATGTTGTGAACGGCCACTAACGCTAATGAGAACACAGCAAGGCTCGCCGCCTCTCCCTCAGTCTGCACGGATGTGTACGTGAGTGCATGTTCAAAGTGAGGAGCAGTGCATTGAACACATCTTAAGAGATTTTTTAAGTTGTTATATGTCTATGGCACAGTCATAGACACGGTCATGCACGGGGGGAGACTGGAGTCACCAAAGCATTGGATGAAATGACTGATCGGTTGGATTGAAATTATTTGTTCCATGGCGTATTGTAATTGATTTTAAAATAGAATCAGCAGCAAGGTTGAACTGGAACAAAAGTGAAGCCCTCGCTATCAGTGAATGGCATGGCGGTCTCCCAGTCTTCCAAAAAAAGATAGCCTTGAAAAAAGACGGCAATAGGTACTTGGTAGTGTTTTTAGGAAAGGAGAAAATAGCTCAGAAAACTGGGAAACTAAAGTTGCAAAAATTTGCAAATTGCTCCCTCAAATGTCATTAACAGGTAGAGTGTTGGTTTTAAATAGCATCCCAGTTGTGGCACCGCTTAACCTGTGTAGACCCCCCCCCCAGGCTTACTAGCTGGGATGCAAAGAGTTGATTTTTTGGGAGATGTTCTACACTGGGTGCCACAAGGGGTGCTGTCTTAAGCCAAAAAGGAGGGAGGAAAGGGCCTCGTACACCTGGCCTGCCGGTCTGCCACCTTTAGGCTTCTATTCTTACAGAAGTATCTGACAGGTTAGGCAGACCTGGTGTGGAGAGATGTGGCCAGTTGCATCCTTAGGCATGGCAATAACCTGATGTTGGATAATTCGCTGTTTTTAACTGTTCTGAATTTCTAAACCCAACAGGGTTACCTCCGTTTTATCAAGGTGTTTTTAAATCATGGGCTTAAAAATCATAAAAGGTTTCCAGAAGCTGACTCTCTGCAATGGTTGTTGAACCACTGATCCATGGAGCCAGACTGGATGTCAGCAGCATCACAACACCCGGCCTGACGGAAAAAACTGAACCCCCAGGAAAAAACTGAACCCGATCCTACAGACCCTTTCCCACAGATATTCCTGAGCCCAGACCTGGGAGAACTGACCGGCCCCTTTCTGAAAACTACAAATGAATAGAAAACTGACTCTCCACAGAGATGACAAAAAGGCACTCTACTTTAACTGTGTGAAGAGCATCCACAGGTCCGGACTGAGCAACAGACCCTCTACTGTGTTGTCACAGAGATTTGGATAAAATGGACTTTGCCCACAGTGGAGGATTTTGTACAAACCTCATCTAGAAAAGCGAAATGGCGACCTCCAGTCGATAATTTTACATGGTGCTATTGCCTTGGAAGAAGTATCAGCTGAGTTTTAGTCACAAATCAGTTATATGAACCTGGTTATACATGAGTATGTATGTAATGAGGTTGTTATTAACAGTAGGAACATACCTGACTGGTTAAAGGTCCTGAGTAATCCGGCACACAGTCTGAGTGAAAAGCTGAGCCTCTCTCCTCTCTGGCCTGAGCAAACACTGTGGGACATGTCAGATGTCCATGTTCATGGAACAGCAGTGGAGAAATGCTTAACTGCAGGAGATCAGAAGAAAGCAGTCAAAGATGAGCCCTGAAACACTTTGTAATGCCGAGTCCCTATATACTTACCTCTCTGTAAAAGTCTCTTCCTGGTATGGATATAGAGGTGAGGATTACTTCATCACCACTCTGTCTAATCTTTTGGACGATGTCCTCATGATCCATAGACTCAACAGGTTCCCCATTGACAGCTAGCAGCAGGTCTCCATCCTCCATCCCTGCCACCTCAGCTGGACTTCCCACATCCACCTCCCTCAGCACATGAACTGCAAAGCAGGTTTAGACACCAAGACTGTTGTTGGCAACGTCCACATGAATATTGAAATCACCAACTATAATGACTTTATCTGTGCAACGCACTAACTCAGATAAAAAGTCTGAGGATTCTGATAAAAAATCAGAGTAAGGGCCTGGTGGTCGATATACAACGACTAGAATAACTGTTTTTTGGCATTTCCAGCTTGGGTGAAAGAGGCTAAGAGTTAGGCTTTCAAATAAGTTAAAACTATGTTTAGGTCGAGGGTTGAGCAATATGTCTGATTTGTAGATTGCTGTTACTCCTCCTCCTCGGCCTGTGGTCCGAGGAATATGAGTATTATTATAAGAGGGAGGTGTTGATTCATTTAAACTAACATATTCTTCTGGCTGTAGCCAGGTTTCAGTCATACATAATAAATCAATGTGGTGATCAGTTATCAGATCATTCACTAACAAAGATTTAGATGGGAGTGACCTAATATTAAATAATCCACATTTTATTGTTGTATTCTTAGGTTCATTTATAGGCTTTGTGTTGATCTTTATGAGATTTGTGTGAATTACACCTCTTTTATTTACTTTTGGATTAGATAGTTGAAGTGGTCGTGGGGTAGAAAAAGTTTCTATGGGGTTTTGTGGGGGCAACTGCTATAATAGAAGTGCAGAGAAGCATGTGAGACTGCAACTCTGCTTCCTGGTCCCAACTCTGGACTGTCACTCTTTTAACTGTCTAGGTAACTGAGTCAGGTTTCTAAAAAGGAGAGCTGCACCATCCAAAGTAGGATGAATGCTGTCTCTCCGCATCAGACCAAGTTTTTATCAAACTGTTATCTGGACAAAACCAGTGGTTTAAGGATGACGTGCGGCTATACATGTCATCACTGTTCAATTTAGGCAGGGATCCAGAGAAAACTCAACAGTCCGACATTTTGCAAGTACACACCGAATTGAAAATCATTTTTGTGACCTCCGATTGGCGTAATCGGGTGTCTTTACTGCCAACGACATTTTTTATTATCTTTGATTCTTTGAGATAATAGGCTATAGGGTTCTTACTTCGCGTTAGGGGTGCATAAAAAATGCCCTGATGTCTGACTTTCTTGTTTCTGCCATGATAGTTGGCTTGCTTGCTAGCTACACACACACACACACACACACACACACACAGTGTGTCAGCGAGTAGCACCTTGGCTTTTATATCAACACATACCACTGGTACAACAACTAGCTTCTCTCAGTGACTGTGAGATGTTAACATTAATGTAGCTAGCAAGCGTTGCTAAAACATCAGGTAACTCTTGTAAGTTCTTGTAATCCAATGCTTAAAAAAAAAAATGATGCCTCTAAAAGCAACAGGTGAAAATTATGAAAATTCACTTAAATGCCAAGCTTCGATAGTGACAGTGACCATACTGTCGGTTCTGTGTGTGCCGAAAAAAAACTTGTGTTTTCGACACAGCCCTGGCTCTGTAAATTGAAAACAACACTACGAGTGCAGTTTGTAAACATAACTCATCACCAAGTGAAGAGACGTGCTAATGCATGAGAGCTACAGCTCTGCGGTTTTGGCCTAGTGGTTAGTGCGACAGTTCCCACACCCGACGTCGTGGTTTCGCTCCCTGGCCAAAGCAGGAAAATCACAACTACAATCAATTTGATTTGAAGTTTGTTAAAAACAGTCTTTATAATCTCTACCAGGTGACTGTGTGTCTGTGTATGCCACCTTCAGTGTCCATCAGTCTCACCTGTCTGATATTTGCCTGCTAGCTTTTCTTGTCTAAGCAGGAAGCCATATCCGTTGTGTCCTTTACCTAAGTACATGGTCTTGGCATTGTGGGGGAGGTAGTAGCATTCTGCCACCACAGGCAGGATGGGCATCTTCCTCCTGACATAGCAAGCCTCACTCTCACTGTCAGTGACCAGCACCGTCACAGAGTCCCCCCTTTTCTTCACCTTAGAACCAAACAGAAGAAGTCACACACATGGCGACTAACAAAGTAGATAGGTTAGATGAGACTGTGAAGACTGGACTCATACAGTTTTGCTTAAAGTTGAGTGTGTGAGCGTTGACACAAGAAATCCGTTGATCCAGATCAGTCTGTCTCCAGTGCAAACTCCAGCTCTCTCTGCTGGACCATCAGGCACTGTGCTGCTCACCATGTACTGGCCTTTCTGACCTGGTGACATGTCCATCATCATCATCAACAGTAGAGGGTGGCATTGAACTCTTGTTCTTTGTAGCAGGATTAATCAGAGGTTACACAGAGGTGGCTCTTAGCTGTGAATCAATGATGAGACTACATTGTAATGTGGGGAACAATGCATCCAGTTATTCTACTGAACAACACAATGTTCTAAAGGAGCAGTTTGACATTTGGGAACATCTCCTGTTTTCTTCCTGAAAGCGAGATAAGAGGATGGGTGTCAATCTCAGGGCTGTTAGTTGGGTAATAAACTGGAGTCAGGACCTGATTCACCTAGCTTAGCATAAAGAGTAGAAGCAGGGGGAAAGTGCTAGCCTGACTGTAACTGAAGTAAAAAAAAAATCAGTAACTGTAAATCGGACTCATTATCATGTAGTACCTCTTTTGTTTAATCTGTGGGCAAAGAAAGATGTAAAAATGACAGTTTCATGCTGGAACAATTTTTTGGACAATAAGAAATAGTGGTATGCTTCACAGTGCCATTAAACTGAGGTTGTCAGGTTTGATACAGAGATCAAAAACAGGCTACCTGACCTACAGCTGCATATTGGGCAGACTGTTGTTTGAAAAGAAAATAGCAAAAGAGTACAGAGTGAGGAATTACATCTTCTGGCTCAGATTTTGCTAAGTGTTTCTATAGAGCAGAGACATGGACATAGGTGAATCACATCTACTATCGTCACAACTGGTTTTCTTTCTTGTGAAATAACTCAGGCCCCGTATAAGGTGTAAATGAGTAGTTAACACTGCATCAAAAAGTTACTTCAGTGTGTCTGTACCCTCCACTGAGATGATGGTCATCCCCAGGCCACACACAGGGTGTCTGCTGATGTGACACAGTCTGGGTCTGGACCAATGGCCTCCTTTGGAGACCTTGGCCAGCTTCTTCAGGTCCACATCCATAGACACTGCCTGGAGAAGAGACACATATCAGGAAGACTGAGTAGCAGCATCATACAGTAACAATAACATGCATTATTCAAGTGTACAACCCTAAACTTCTGGTAGCTAAGCTACTGAGGACAGTTATAGCCACAGTTAGCCATATACACTTAGCATAACAAGTGTAGCCTACTGAACAAAATGTAATTTTATAAAAATTGTTTATTTTTCTTGTGCTCTATGTCAGTGTAACTATACTGTATAGCAGTCAATGCTTGTTGAGCCAGGGTGCCAGTCAGCATCTCAGTCTGACAATTTTGTAATTATGTAGAACTACCACGACCTCTACAAAGGAAGAGCTATTCAGCACACTCCACATTAAATGTGTGCATACACCAAATCACTATTGTTTGAATAGACCACACTGTACATTTAGAAGCATTTATTGAAAAGGTAACAAGTTGAAAGCAACAATATCTAATCTAACAAATGTAAATGTATACAGGTTTTTGAAAAAACTATATTGCTGGTGTTGGTGGTGGTTCAGAGAACATCTAACGTGGTGCACATTTAAACACAGGATCCAGAAGCCATTATAGTGGGTGATTTCAACATTCATGTTGATGTTGCCAACGACAGTCTTAGTTTTGCCTTTAATTCGCTCATAGACTCAATTGGTTTTACTTAACATGTAAACAAACCCACTCACTGTTTTAAATTCACCCTCGACCTCGTTCTGACATATGGCATAGAAATTGAAAATGTACTAGTATTTCCTCAGAACACTACTTAGTTACATTTGAATTCTCGTTTATTAACTTTACTGAATTTGGAGAAAAGTTCTATTACAGCAGGTGTCTATCAGAAAACTCTGTAAGTAAATTCAAGGAAAAAGTTCCATCGTTATTTACTCCACTGCCATGTGTCGATACAGTGCAGGATATTTATCAAAACTTTACTCCCACACCAATTGATGATGTTGTTGATAGTGCAGCAGCCTCACTGCGTACCACACTCGATACTGTCACCCCTCTGAAAAAGCAGACAGTCAAACAGAGGAGGATAGCTCCATGGTTTAATGCATCGACTAGTGTTTTAAAACAGACGTCACGTAGGTTAGAAAGGAAGTGGCGTTCCAATCTAGATGATTCTCACCTCGACTTGAAAAATAGTTTAATTACATATAAGAAAGCCCTCCAAAATGCCAGAACCAAATATTGTTCTTCACTAATAGAGGAAAATAAAAACAACCCCAGGTTCCTCTTCAGCACTGTAGCCAGGCTGACAGAAAGTAAAAGCTCTACTGAACAGTCTATTCCTGCAACTCTATGTAGCAATGATTTCATGAGTTCCTTTACTAATATGATTATTACCATCAGAGAAAAAAATGATCAGCTTCTTCCCACTAATAACACAGACACACTGTCCAGTACAGTAGCCTCTGAACCAACAGTATCGCCTAATTTATATTTAGAATGCTTCTCCCCTATAGATCTGGCTGACCTGACTTCACTGGTCACTCCAAACCATCAACCTGTCTTTTAGACCCTTTTCCATCAAGGCTATTTAAGGATGTATTACCTTTAATCAATAGTTCCATATTAGATCAGATAAATTAATCTCTATTAACAGGCTACGTACCAAAGGCCTTTAAGATGGCAGTAGTTAAACCTCTGCTCAAAAAAACGACTCTAGATCCAGATATCTTAGCTAATGTAGTGTCTTTTTGTCATATATGTAATGTGAGTAGCACGTGTGGTCCACGTGTTTCTTGCTCTGTAATGTTATGTTAGGGGCCTCCTGACGACCCCCTGAGCTTTCCTTGCAAGCCCTATTTGGTCTACTTCTTGCATTGTATAAACAAATGTGAAACCAGAGGTTCCTTCTGAAGTACACAATGGTCCTATATAAATCTACGTTTTACGCAGTATGAACAGAGTTTTCCTTTGGCTGGATGCTCTCCAAGCTCTCTAGTGCTTGAATTGATGCTGGTCTTCTTGTAATAAACCTTTATATACAAGACGGTGTCGGCGGACTTCTCTTCAATACATCTTCACATCATCGCTACTTAGTATACAACACTAACTATAGACCCATATCAAACCTCCCCTTTATCTCTAAAATCCTTGAAAAACTGCTGCTAATCAATTATGTGACTATTTACACAGGAAGAGTTTGCTTGAAGACTTTCAGTCAGGGTTTTGAAAACATCATAGCACAGACACAGCACTGCAGAAGGTTACCAACGGCCTTCTCATGGCCTCAGACAGTGGACATGTTTCTATTCTCGTACTATTAGATCTTAGTGCTGCATTTGATACCATCGATCACAAAATTCTGTTACAGAGACTACAACACATTGGGATTAAAGGAAGAGCACTAGAATGGATTAAATCCTACTAATCTGATAGATTACAGATTCATACAAAAGAGAGTTCCACAAGGTTCTGTGCTGGAACCGATACTTTTCACTTTATACAGTATATGCTTCCTTTAAGCAATATTATTAGAAAACACCACATCAATTTCCTTGCTACGCTGATGATACCCAGCTGTATTTATCTATAAAGCCAGATGAAACTAATCAGGTAGACAAACTTCAGGACTGTCTTAAAGAAATAAAGGCCTGGAAGACTCTAAATTCAGAAAAAAATGAGGTCATTTTACTCGTCCTTAAACACCTCAGAGAAACATTATCTGATCATATAGTTACTTTGGATGGTATAACCTTGGCCTCCAGCTCTACTGTGAGGAACCTTGGAGTTACCTTTGACCAGGACATGTCCTTTGACTCACACATAAAACAAGTCTCTAGGACAGCCTCCCTCACCTGCGCAATATCAAGAACATTAGAAACACCCTATCTCAAAAGGATGCTGAAAAACTAGTCCATGCATTTGTTACTTCTAGATTGGACTACTGTAATTCATTACTGCTAGGATGCCCCCAGCTGTGAAAAGCCTCCAGTTAATCCAAAATGCTGCAACAAAAGCTCTGACAGGAACTAAAAAAAGAGAACATATTTCTCCAGTGTTAGCATCTCTGCATTGGCTTCCTGTAAAATTCAGAATAGAATTAAAAATCCTGCTCCTCACCTACAAATCCCTCAATAATTAGGCCCCATCATATCTTACAGAGCTCATAGTTTCATATCCATATTCATATATATATTCATACTCACTTTGCTCTAGTTCCAGGACTCCTTGTGGTTCCCAGAGTCTTTAAAAGTAGAATGGGAGGCAGAGCCTTCAGCGACCAGGCTCCTCTCCTCTGGAACCAGGAGGCAGACACCCTCTCTACATTTAAAGATAGACTTCAAATCTTCCTCTTTGATAAAGATTATAGTTAGAGCTGCTCAGGTGTTTACTAAACCATTTCTTTGTTATGGATCTCCTCCATTGGGAAGTGATTTCCCTCCAGCAGAAAACTTTCTGGTCCAATCACAACCGATTATCTGATAATGGCCAGGGTTTATACCACGATGGAGACTGAAGCGACTTTTGTAAACAACCAAGGCTGCTGCTAATGAATGAGCATTTGACTAAAAGTACACAATATCTTTCAAATTTCTCCCACAAAAATGGGAACACACGTTCACAGACATTGTGGATTCATCATCACAGACATCTCCTCTCTGCTCTAGTCTGTTGACATTTTCGCGTCGGTTGATAACGCCTCTTGGAAATCGAAAATAAACCTAACGGTCCCAGACTAGTAGCTAGTAGTAGATTAGTCTGACTACGCCAGGCTACTATAGGCGACTGCTGGGGGGACTTATATCATGAGCATATTTCTCTCTCTCTCTCGCTCTCTCTCTCTGCCCCGATGTATGTACATTACATATCACTAACTCTGTTTTCTCTCTCTCCTATTGTATCTCTTACTCCAGAGTTGCAGGATCCAAAACCATCATTATTATTACTATTACTGTTATTATTAATAACATAATTGCATTTATAAGTGTCAGAATTATTTCAATAATTATAAGTATCAGTCTGGCAGAGATAAAAGCGCCGGTTGTACAACTGTCCTCTCTCTCTCTTCTCTCCTACTGTCTCTCCTTTCACCCTCTTTCTGCCCACCTCTCCTCTCTCCCAATTTTTTTGTCCTCATCCCAATCGGTCGAGACAGATGTTTCGCCCACAACTGAGTCCGGTTCTGCCAGAGATTTCTTCCTGTTAAAAAGGGAGTTTTTTCTCATCCACAGCTGCCAAGTGTTACTCATTGTGGGATTTGTTGGGTTTTCCCTGTATTATTGTAATATTGACGTCACTATGTCAAGTTCCTTGACACAATGTATGTTGTGATTTGGCGCAATATAAATAAAATCTACATCTAATGTGATGCATATATAAACAAAGGATACCGTTTTCTGCTGTTCCAATTCTTTATTGCTTGGAATATTTTAACAGCGCTTTTCTTTGTCTTTTTATATTTATTTATAGTACTTCAAATATTTATTCATCATGTCTACACGTCATGCACTTCCTATTTTATCCACTTCTTTTATTCTTTTATTTTGTAATGGAGGATGGCCCAAGAAAGAATTAAATTGTGGATTCTATGATTAGTTGTGTTGAGCAATGTTATGCTATGCTCAGTAACATTACCAAGTCCATAGAAAAAGGAGAAGAAGGGTCCTTTTGGTTTGCTGTTTGTTAACTTGCTGCATTAGACTGCATATATCGGGTTCAACAACCTTTCAAACTTAGCTTCACGTGACCCCCAAAAACAACGGTGTGGACACAGGTGACTCCAACAACTCTAACAACCAATTCTACAACAGTTTGAACGTCTGTCATCGAAACAGTCTGGAGCACCAATGAGCACTGCCCACATTCCACAGAGGTTAAATACCTGGATTTACTAACTTAGTTAGAACTGAAAAACCCTCTTGTTTGAAGGTAAAACGTCTTCAAGAATCTACAACCAAGTCATGTTGCTCCTGATTCAACAACCTTCTGAATAACTATGATCTGGATGAATGAGAATGTCCACAGACGTCATGTATTTAGGTTAACAGGGGCCGGATGAAAAAATAATTCGATCAACTCCGCTGAGTCAGTGATGGATGAATGTTGATATTGATGGTCATTATCCAAGGTAGTGTGGTCAAACATGCTTGAGAGCCAGAGCAGTTCAGTGAGGTACCCATCATTCACAGTTGAGCTAAGAGCCTGATACAAGAGTGATGCTCTCACTTTTGCTGTTGTTAATGTAATAACCTTATTGATGGCTGTAGTAGACTGATACAATACACAATCAGCCCTTTAAATGTGCGTGCTGACTTAATTAATGTGGATGTGAGGGGACCTCATGTCTGCAGTGAAAGCAGCCTGTTGCCCTCACCATGGGGGATGGAAGGTAGTGACGGTAGTGACTGTAATGTCATGTTCATCCTCATACATACCTGTTCGTACTCTGTTCTCCTCAACACCAGGAGAAACAGGTGTAAGCTACACGACTGGATTTTCCTCACCACCTGGCAGGTAAACAGAGAAACACAAATGTTTCAGTGAATAGACGCTCTTTCATCACCAGACATCGTTCCTTTCATATCAGGTCCATCCATAATGACAACATCAAGATTTTTCTTTCATTGGGTTAAGCTTCGGGTAAAACCTTTAGATGAGCCAATTCTGAACATGGAATTAAACTATAGGCAAACTTGTGAGTAGAAGTAAATAATAAAAACGCACAAACAAAGTACATTGACCTTTTGACCTCCAGTAAAGTGAAGCAAAGTGCAGATGGTATAGCTTAGTGGGTTACATCGCAAAAATGAAATGAATATATAGTGTGAAATGTAATGAAAAACCCACACATAATAAAATGATATTACATCAGTAATGTGCAGTGTTGAACACTTAGAGCTGTGGAGGTCTGAATAACAAAAGACTCTGTGATGAGGCATTTTGTGGAGACAATATTCTATTTAAGAATTTCATTTGAGGAAAAAAATATATTCTGTTCTGCTGTGATCTGCATGTTTTATATCATCCATCATTCAGTTTCACTTCTGTGACCTCTGTCACCAAGCTCTGTGCTCTCAATGTTTCTCTTTTTCTCGCAGTATGCTGTTTGAACTCTCACATTTGCTAACACACTTGCTCAACCTGACCGTGTTTCCTTTTCTGGACAGAGCGGGAGGCTGCAGCATGAGAAGGAGACGAAAAGCTGCAGCACAGTAGTTTCCAACAATCTGTATATTTACATCATATCAGATCTAATTGCATTAAACATTATCAGCCTAATCTATTCATCTTCTACTTAGTCTTCAGTGATAGTTGTTCTGGATATCATCATCACATATTACAAGATTATATCATCATATCAGTTTGTTTACATTGGCGCCTGAACATGGCTACGACTACAAACTGAGTCAGAACACACAGTGAGAGAATAGCAGATACAAATCAAAATATTTAGACTGTCAAGGTTTCACACTGAATCCTCACATCTCACCTGTTAGAATGAAATATGTGTGAGGCATAATGTATTCAGCATTTTTGACACAATACATTAATAAATGAATATTGTGACATAGTGACTCCCATTGATACTATTGGCTTCAGTGAACTGTACAACTATTCACATCATTTTAAGATAGGACATCAAAAAACAATGTGATTTAACATGATCTGGAAGTTTACATGATTTGTGTGGTATCATTTTTCTTGTCTGCTGGTATGATTGGAAAAATGAAAAGAAGTGGACTTTTCTTGGTTGTCAAGGCTGCTGAAAGTATCAAAGGTTATGGACATTACATATATTATGTGACTACATATATTCCTTTAAATTATGTGTGTGCATTTAATGGCATTTGCTCCTATTCATATTTATTTATTGAGTCTTTCTTTTATTTTTTTTGATTTTCAAGTGTGTGAGTTTGAACCTGATGGTTGGCCGTGGGACTTTCTGTGTGCAGTTTGTACACAGTTTGTGTTGCTGCGACTTGGGAGGTAGTGTCCTTGGGCAAGACACTTAATCCTAAATTGCCCCTGACGGTTGTGTGAGCAGAGTATGAATGTGTGATGTGTGATAGTATGAATGTGTGTGTAAATTGATGTATATACAGTGCTTTGGGTGGTCCATAAGGTTAGAAAAGTGCTCTATAAATACAATACATTTACCATTTACATTCTCCCCACGTCATGTAATGTCCATTCAAACATTCTTGTGACAAATCATCGAAATGGATCCAAGACATATTTTACACTATGTCACTGCAGACAACAGATTGTCTTCAAAATTTTGGACACTGACCCTGAACATGTCCATGTTGCCCACATATTCCTCGTTGACCTCCAGCACTCGGTCTCCGTCTCTGAGACCGCTGCGCTCTGCAGGACTCCACGGCTCCACATCTCTGACCTCAAAGCGCCCACGGCTCTGGTCCATCCGCAGGTAGAAGCCAAACCTCTGTCCCTCCAGACGCTTCAGCTGGCACAGTGTGGGCACCAAACTCTGACTGGGCTCTGCACACACAGAACAGATCATCATCACTGGGAGGGACACTGTTTACTGATTTTTAAGAGATTAAGTGTAGGTTCAATAAGTTGTACATGTAAAGGCTTGAGTATTAAATGTTACCAGGATCATCAGTTATGACCAGAGCTGGATTATCAATCCCTTCCTTTGGATTGAAAGTAAAACTGAAGTAAGGAGAAATGAGAAATTAGGGTTAGGGTTACAGTGTGGCACCCCCAGATTTCATTATCATCCAACATCTAGACCACTAACTGTCTCTCTATAACTAAAAAACAATGTGATTTAACATGATCTGGAACTTTGCATGATTTGTGTGATATAATTTTTCTTGTCTGCTGGTCTGATTGGAAAGATGAACACCTCCTTGAAAAGAAATGAAATTTTCTTGGTTGTCAAGGCTGCTGAAAGTATCAAAGGTTATAATCACAGATAAGTCCTGAATATCTGAGGACTTATCTGCTACCTGTTATTAAAGTCATGTAATCACTGCATGTGAACACAACACACTGTCTTTGGTGGAGAATAAATTCAGAATGAACGTGGAATGCACTTATGTTAGACTTTTTTTAAACCAACTTCATTGTAACACATGGGTGATAAGTACAGTGACAAACTCAGTGCTGCAGTTCAAGTAAGGTTTCCTGTCCAAAACCAAACACACATCCTAAGAAAGGATGTTATCAGTTGTACAGAGGGATTATTTAACTATCTAGTAAAAACCAAACAAACATAATTAAATGTTGAAATAAAATCATAAGATTAGAAGGAACATATAATAAGGACAAGCTGAAGCATTAAAATAATAACTAAATGCAAATAAGGAGATGAGACATAGAGCCAGAGTAAATTATATTTACACACAAATTCCATTACTTTTTTGTTAAGTAGCGAAAAGTCATTTTTCAGTGCGGCACCAGTGGGTTTGTGAACTGTCATTTTGAAGCCTCGAGTTTCACCTTTTGACCAACACCATGTTGACTTTCTTGAAACCAGACGTAGAATTGGAGGTGGGTCTGACTGCATGGCCACCTCCACTTGCAGCCATGCACCAATTGGAAGGACCAGCTGTCAACCACAAACCCCAATGCCCTTGCTTTATCGTCTATTATACTCTAAATGAGACCATCATTTATGAAATGAAAAGCATGTTGTAATGAACAAGACTTGAAACTCGTGATTGATCCACAAACTCCTCAGGAAAATGTTTACTGACGTTATAAATAAACGTAGAATAAAAAGTAGAATCATTTTTGCAACCAGTGGAGTCACCCTCTTCTGGTGATTCAAGAGAATTCTGGCTTCATTTTCCGGACCCGGGGACTAGGTCCATATTTATATACAGTCTATGTGCAGGACACAATGTGGGAGATTAGACAAAGAACAATTATGTATATAGTATTTTGTTATCAAAGTGATATTGTTTAAAAGAAATTCAATAAACTCGTTCTTCGAATTGATAACGAATGGTCGACAATACAGCTATGATCCTTTAAAAAGCAGTAGATTGTGTTTATTAGGGGCTATTAGTGGTAAGACAGGATGAATAAAGCTGAACTCACCGTGGAAATGCCATGGCATCCTGGGAGCCTGTAGGAACCAGAGTGACACAGTGAGATACTCGTACCTTCCTGCAGCGGCTCATTTTACAGCAAAATAAATAGACTAAATAAAAAAAACAAGATTCTATTAATCTACGGAAGCGTATTGCTGCAGAAAAAGAAAAATGGATCAGTATCACGTTATAAGCGTAACACACATGTATTGTTATAACAAGATATTTTCATTTATAACGTGAAAATGGATTGTTAGTGAAATGGAATAATTGATGGAGTGGATGCTGATTCAGGAAGACGAAAACCCTGGATGTCTTCAGCAAACATATTCATTATTAAGAGCTCAATATTGAGGAGACTTCCAATTCGCTACACAGATCAACAGGTTCACAGTGTTTGCCGTCCCAAGATAGTCTGCCTATCCCCAGTCTCTGTAGTGTATTTAGCTTTGAGTAATGTCGTCATCTCCCCGCGACTATGACACCTCGAGGGAGAGACTTCAGCTGCTCTAAGATTGTTTTGGATGGCCATAGATAGGATGGCCTTGTTTGGTGTCTGAGAAGACTCATATTAAGAGTTTCTCATGGAGGATAGACGAAAATTACACCACAGCTAGAACATAAAGTGTGAAAACTTATTGTTAACATGACCAAGAGAAGACCGCTTATGTGTGAGGTGATTTTGGTAACATTACAGTGGTGAACCTATTCAATTTTTTGGCAATATGTCTTTTCGACGACGTTCCTTGCCAATGGTGTAAGTATCGACGGTGCAACCAGGGCCAAGAGGCTTACAGGGGCCCATGATGGGAGGATCATTTTTTTTTATATTATACTGTAACGCATGTCGTTACCTCTTTGAGTTCCCTCTGCACAAAGCACACTGTAGTTACGAAAGAAAGGCTGACTGCCGGGAAGTGGTGCTGCTCATAGAGAAGCTTGTTATTCCTGTGGCCCGGAATTCAGATCATTGGATGAAAATATGCTGTAGCTCACTGTGTATCTTACTCTGAGCGATAACAACATTTAGTCTGTTAGAAAATGATCTGGAAAGTCAGAAGCTGTGAATATCTTTCCAACTTTACAGCAGTGTAAACATTCAGTCCTCACTCAGTTTCAAACATGATGTTTAATAATACGTGTAAACGTTATAACACTAACGTTTCATGTAACAACGTGAAAAACATCTTGTCCTAACAATCAATTTTTTTTTACGTTTGAACGTGATACTGATCCGTTTTTATTTTTCTGCAGTGGCAGCAATACACTGCCAGTTTAATCCATTGATAAATAGGTTTATTCCTGTTAGCTGTTAGATTTGCTGTCTCAACAAACCCATAATAATAATAATAATAATTATTATTATTATTATTATTAATAACATCATTGTATTTATAAGTGTCAGTTTTCACTAATTATAAGTATCAGACTGGTAGAAATTAAAGCAACTGTTATACTACCCCCCTATCCGCCGATATGTTTACAGTACATGTCACTAACCCTGTTTGTGTTTTCTATCTCTCCTAGTGTATCTCTGACCCCAGAGCTGCAGGACCCAAACCCGTCATTATTATTGTTATTATTAATATTAATATTAATATCATCACTAATAACAACAACAACATAATTGTATTTTTTAATTAAAAGTATTGAACAGCTGCTGGTGCATGTGTTGGGGACTATTTTCAGCAGCAAATTATCCCACATTTGTGGCAACTATAGCTCAAAGGGTAAAGTGGGTTACCCACTACATGTAAGGTTGGTAGTTATTTCAATATTACGATTTGGTGCTGTAGTCAAAGTCAAAATAATCTACAGTGTGTGGTAAAGGAATATGTCACCAGGAGCAACAGTGTGGGTCACTGATGTTTTTAGATAACAATGGAACTATATAGCTCATAGCTCAAGATATATCACAATACTTGTAAACAGGGGACAGCCAGCGAACATGTAGAACACCACCAAAACATTTAAGTTAGACCCTGCGTATATGTACACCACTGGCAGCCCCAGTAAGTGATTCATGTCAGGGTAAATGACTGCATTCATGGGAACCAATCACCTTCTCTTGTAGAGCCAGGCTAAGAAGAAACCAAGACACTGTCCATGGGCGCCTGTGACTCAGGAGTTACAGTGGGACGTCCACTAACCAGGGGTTCGATGCGATGGCTTAATCCCCAGTTACTCTAGTTTGTGTGTCGAAGTTTCCCTGACACTTAACACTAAATTGCCCCTGACGGCTGTGCTGGCAGAGAATGAACAATGTGGTGAAAGCGCTATATATAGAAAATCATTAAAACTGTGTGTGAATGGCTGAATGAAAAATGTGCTGTAAAGCGCTCTGAGTGGTTGATAAAACTAGAAAAGTGCAGTCCATACAGACCATTTTCAAAACAGAGTCCAAGCAGTGGCCTTCACCAAGATGGTTCAGGTTTCAAACTTAGCTGCGCTAACCTTTGCACCTCAGCCTTCCCTTGTTCCTTTATTCTTGAATTACATGGAGGCAATGGGCTTCCAGATCCTGGAAGAATCTTCAAACTCAGCAATGGAAGAAAGTGAATAAAGAGATAATGAAGCTCAAGGCTGTTTGGTCTGTGTGAGAGGACAGAGCTCTGCCATCGCGCTAAGAACAGGACATTTCCACACAAGAACTTTGCTTAACCACAAGGAAAACAAGTGTTTTTTAAACCCAAATCTATCATGTAAATTGGTATCTGTATACAATACAACAATACAACAGTCTTTACCTTCAAGCACAGCACAAAGACAACTGTGACTAACCGCCCCAGTCAAGAAGAATTCTCCACAGGTGACTTCTGTCAACACTGAGCAGCATGGGAGTTTAACTTTGAATAGTCAAATCATTGGAAAGACGTGTTTGTGAAGCAGGAACTGGACGCTCCTACCTGTGGATGAGCTCATGGAGTCCTGAGTCTGTTCTTCCTGTTAAGACTGAGACGCTGGATGGACAAGGTTCACAGCACACACACGCACACACACACACACACACACACACACGCACACGCACACACACACATACACACACACACACACACACACAAGAGATTGTCAGGAGGTGAGAAGGTGACTCCTTTCTCTACAGACATTTGGGTTAAACATTTACTCTCTGCTGGAGAGAGGCTGTGTGCTGAGTGAAACACATTATGAGAGAAGACCTCAGTCCACAGACCTCAGTCCCCTGGCCAGCTGACATCATATTTAAAGTCAGACCAACATTTGTCATCATGTGTCCCACCATGTCTCAGACTGCTAGTGCAGCCTACAATAGGTGGCATTTTATGCAACAACTCAAAATGCACCAAGAAGCATCTTATGATACAAGATCACAGACACATATTTAAATGTAGATGATTCATTTACATTTCAGGGCAGACTGACACACTGTCAATGTATATATTCAGATGGGTTTTTTTAAAGAAAAAATGTAGCACGTGTAAAATCAGTTTAAGCCTATTAAAATTAATTAATGGGAAAAGGGTACAGTCTTGAAGGGGAAAGAAAAAAATTAAGTTTATCTTACATATAATGAAAAGCATTATAATAACTTTTTGAGATTACAAATTTGCTTCATTTACATAACTCTCAGAATAATAGTGTGAAACGATGTCAGGAAAGCAAATCAGATAAGATTCTCCCAAAGTCACTGACATCCGTCTCCGATAGAGAACGTCCGAATATTCACAACATTTTTATTTGGAGCTCTTCTTTCAACTATTCATACTATAACTCCAGGAATTATACAGAGATACAAACGTCTGTATGTAGCCTTTTCTGATTGGCTGAACTGCAGTGACACCACACACTGTACTTTGACCTGCTTTTAGCAATGAAAAGTGCTCAATAAATGAAATTTATTATTATTATTATTATGTCATGTGAGTGTGGTATTCTACTCCAGTAAGAAATTAGAGGCTCTGCTGTGTTTCTCAGTTTCTCCTCTTTTCATATATGAAATGACGAATGTGGACATACTTCCTTACTTTCCTACACTTTATCATGTTGGTCTACTTTGTGTGAGGGGAAGACATTTATTTATCAAAGGTGTTCATCCACATCAGATACATTTACACAATCAGCTAAATATTCATACAGACAAACTGCAGCACTATCATAGTTTCATCATCCTTAAAGTAATGTAACCCATGTTAAATAGGCCATAACTGTAAGATAGAAGACTGAAAAAATAAATAATATAGTATAGCATGCTCCAAATGTGGACATGTTAGGTGCACATGCGTCATGCATATCGGGATGCCTTCACTTCTAGGGAAGAAAATTCAAGTGTACAGGTCAAGGTCATGGTACAGATATCGCCATTCAGTAGAAAGTAATATCTTCTGGGAAGTTTCAGGTGACATTGGGATAGGGTAGGTCTTTTATAAAGGGATTTTATGTGATGTGCTCGCGATACTGAATCAGGTGACTTTCTAACATATCAGAAGTCAACTTATTACAGGAGTTGATCTACTCAATATTCACATTTTTTTCTGTCTTGTTTGCTACGGACGAGATTGCAGTTTGACGCACAGTTGATTTCTCTGCAATTTGAGTTTGAGCCCTTTGTTCAGAGAAAAGAGTTCCATCAGTGGAGACATTTTTTGTGAGAGACATCGATCTAAGATCCTCTACGTGCTGCGCCAGTTACGAGATGCGCATTGGATTCCAAAGTGTCAAACGGAAGTCAGCTTGACATTCAGTTAGCCGTCATATTTGCTAGCAGAAGTCCATTGCTGCATATATTCTAACAAAATATGGTGGTGAAGTTAGACGTTAAGAACTTTTATTACTCTATTCCCATGTGATCTGTCTCTGCAAAGTTCCATTTTGTTTCTGTCCTGCTGGTTTTGGTTGGAGTTGGAATCGAGACCTTATGGAGTGGATCTCTTCTGCTGTTTTCTCTGCCCTACAGCTGCGCTGGAACAAAGTAACAGTTTTGGCCAGCCAAGCCTCAGTGAAGAGTTGATCCTGAAAGATCTGAACTGTTCTGTTCAAGCACACTGAAGGACACATTCCATAGACTATTCATAGACTGCACAGACATCTGAGACAGTCATTTCTCTTTATTTTTGTTTATTCTATAAATCCGTGTTCACCATTGAAATTTGGGATTTGACAATATTGTGGGTTTTTGTACTCCTGATTCCAGGTTGAAAAGTGAGTTTTGAATGCACAAAAAGTGTCAAAAACTATTTTGTGAGGTAACAGAGTTACATACCGTTTATTGTTAGATTTATTTATTCTTATTCTGAATACAAACGTTTTCTAAACTCACCTGTGGTGTCTCCTTTACTCTTTCTACTCCAAGCTAAATGTTCATACTGATTTCTCCAGTGGGCGAACCTAAAATCTCAGATATACTGGTCCATGTGGTTATATATATATATATATATATATACACACACACACACACACACACACACACAATCTGTAGCACTCAGTGTCTGCTAAAGTAAACCAGAGCTGAGGGGGGTTACAGTAGCATTATATGTGGTTCTTGTTTTGGCCTTGTAAAATTCCATAAGTTCTCCCATATCTGAGATGATTCTCAATCATCCAGGTCATGGTATCTTCAGAGGCCTGAGCTACGAAGCAGGATTTGCGGTTATCGAGGTAACTTCAGCTTTAACTCTGGGTTTTCTGTCTGATGGAGCTGGTTCTTTTCTCACTGTGGTAAATCACCATTGTAACCTGTTACTGGCCCAACTACTGACCAATAAGATCACTGGAAAACCAGTCATCATTAAATTCAATTCAATTTTATTTGTATAGGACCAAATCACAACATACATTGTTTTAAAGCACTGAGGTCAGTATTACAAATCATTCTACAGGATTCTGACAGGGACAAAGGAGTTTACAGTGAATTGACAAATGATAATAGTAGTGTAACAGTTACCGTTTCATCTACATGTACGATACATCCCAAGACTTAAAAAAAAAAGTCTCTTGGAACCATGACCTAAACCCACAGGAAGTAAGCCATTTAGGATTGTGATTTAAAGTTATCAAAAGATTTGTATTCCATGGAACGCCATGGGCGTGGCCTTGTAGGAAAGTTTGCTGTTATTCCATGATGGGGACGTTCCTCTGCATTGCAGGTTTATATCATCCAATTCAAACTAGCTCAAAAAAGTAAAAACACTTTAATGATGTGATATTTTGTAAAAATCGGTCCATTTTCATCTAATGCCCTCCCAGTGGCTTGGCGGCAAATTTCAATGTGCCACCATCACATCAGGCTGCCGTAACTCCACTCCACATGCTCATATGTTCACCAAATTTCTCATACATGATAACAGTCCCAACCTCAACACATCTACATGTCAATATTGAGAGCAGTGATTCTCAACTGGTGGGTCACTACCCAAAAGTGGGTTGCAGAGCCATTTTGAGCGGGTCGACGATTTATGCATATATATCTTTTTTATTTTATTTAACAAAACAACAAAAAATTCATCATAAATGATATGAAACCCAAAACACAACAAATCTATGGAATAACATTGAAGAAAAACAATTTGGTGCAGCGCTTTTATTTTGAAGGACATACGTTTCCGAACAAGTGCACATGCGTCAGGGTAACACGCGCTCTCGAGCATTTGTAAACATGGCTAAACCGGGTAAATGCAAATATGACACCGAAGACATTAAATACCGATTTTGTGGTGAGTAACAATTTTCAGAAATTTGGGTCGTGACTTCATGTCTAAGGCAAAAGGTTGGTCTTGAGGCTAGACCAGTTGAGAAACAATGATCGAGAGCAACATTCTGGACAAAGGAAGTGGAATCCGCGACACACCCCGACGTACGCGCATGTGTCGACCCGATCATCGCTGCTTGCAGATTTAATGTTCCATTTCTGTATTTTATTTACAGTTATTTAAAATAAGTGAATACATCTACTGTTCAGTGCATGATAATGACTCATTTTGTATGATAAAGTTCATTGTTAAACTGTAAAATTTCCTGCCTCCATTAAATATCTTTGTCAAAAGTGTTTGATAAGTACATTAATATGGGAAATTGTACTCCATAATATCGGCATCGGTCCTAAATTTTCAGTATGGGGTCGGTCGGGCTCTAATTAATACCCAGGGTTAACTGACACAATTGATATCCAACTTCGTAGTACAGGTTATCAGAACAGTCTATGTTAGGTTTAGTTTAGCCAGATAATGAAAACATATCCTGGGTATGTTTAACTTGCTACGTAGTACAGGCCCAAGGAGTTGTACTTGAGTAGTGTCTCCTAACTACCCTTTACCATGGGGGAATGGTCTAGATCTGCTCTATATGAAAAGAGACCTAAGATAACTTATTTGGCACCATATAAATAAAATTGACTTGATTTGTGGGGGAAGGCCCAGCTCTGTGTTCTCTTAGCCGATGTAACAAAGTGTTGAAGCAAAGTCAGAGAGACTATCCTTTAGATGGTTTCTAAATACGTTTGACAATACTTTAATATTAATACTGAAGCTGTATCTCTTGGTTGCAAAGAGTTCCTGTGTGAACATGTCAAACGTGAAATGCTGCTGAAGACATTAAAAGCCCTTTCCCTCTAGCTTTATATTATTTGTTGTGTCCTGTAAATGGAGGAAGAGTACTCTTCTCCAGCATCTGCAACGTCTGTCGGACCCCCTTCTCCACCCTGCGGAAGTGCAGCCTCCTCCAGATACTGTGCTGCTGCTTACGCCCCCACTCCAGATCCCTGAGGAAGACCTGAACAGAGAGACAAATAGAGGACCTCATATAACAACAGTTTTCATACATATTTATTCATAGTCAGTTTTGTGCGTTCAAGTGTTCCATGTCAGAATCGGCAAACGTAAAATTGAACTGATGAAGGTCACCCGTTCCTATAATCCCAAAATATGGGATTTGCTTCTCTTTCTAGAAAGTTTGGCACTCTCACAGGGAAATCAGAAATCAGCAGGACATACTTGTGAAAGAGTAGTGTGTGACATGAATATATGTTATATAAAATATGAGAATGCTGATTTGGTGAAAAACAGTGATATCATCCATTGTGCCTCGAGGACAATCACAAAATGTGGATTGGCTGAAAAGCATATATGTCAGTCACTGTACTTTGGGGAAACCACTGAATGCTGGTTGGCTTAAAAGCAGAGCAGATCAAAGTACAGTGTGTGGTGTCACTCTCTCTGTATAATTCCTGGAGTTATAGTATGATACATTCATGTGCCATCAGAGTGGAGCTGTAATGTGACAGAAATAATGAGAAAATGGATCAAATCAGAACCTTCCATCGATGACTAATAGACCATATTTATGAAGCGCTTTTCTCGTCTTATCGACCACTCAAAGTGCTTTACAGGACAAGTCACAATCACCTATTCCCACACATACAGCGCTGTTATCCTGAAATGACCCGGGAATATTTGATCGGCAGCCATGATAAGAGCTGTCTGTTTTTTCTAAATGCATAGGAAAGAAGCTTCAATGCTTCCTTTCCTATCTCCTTTAGCGTAGGGTACACTGGAATTTTTCCTATGTGAAAGGAAAATTCATAGTGGCAGCAATATTTAAAGTGGCGTACCATTCAGGAACATAAACGATTAAATCAGAAGAAGAAGAATATGAATATGACCATGAAGGGACGCAAGTCATCATGTAAATTACCGTTGCATATGAATCATTTACATCTGATGCCATACAGTGTCATTGTGAATAAACTGAGTGGACAGGAGCGAGAGCAAACATTCCCAATGTGACAACCTTTTCCTTTCAGCTTCGTAGCCTACATTATTTTTTTCATTTAAATTCCAACCTTGGTAATGAATTAATATTTTTCACCATGTAGTCCATGTTTAGCATGAAGTAATCCACTTAAAGAACACGCGGGGGGCCAAGATGCGCATTTTGTAGTCCATCTTCGGATATCTGTAGTTTCATAGGCAGTCATGTCAATAACATCCGGCGTTGCATAATGACGTAGTTTAGTGTCAGCGGAGTCGGATTCTCTTAGCACCTCTGTCGGATTTTCGTAAGCCCCACGAATCCTCCTTTCCTTGACTTCATGATGTTTTCCACTGAGGTCAAGGAATAGCAGATAGGAAAAGACGATAGGAAGGACAATCCCAATCCACCCTCTGGGTGTTGTGGATCCCCCCTTAAACATTTCTATTAAAGATACTTCATATAGTCTATTGGTGAAGTAGCATTGGTCACTTTGAGGGGAGGGAGTAAAAATAATTCAGCAGAGGTGGGGATACATAGACCAGAAAGGGGGAAATCCCAAGCATTCCCCCGACAAATCGCAGCCTGTATATATACACATATAACATTTAAAGAACATGAAGAGGGGGACTTCCGGTTTGTTGATGAGACGATAGGCAGCAAAAAGAGGAGCTCCCGGCCAAATAAGTTTTAAAAAAGGAAGAAACCATCTATAACAAAAATTCGAACTAGGAAAAATATAAGTCATTAATAGAAAGCAAACTATGAAAGGAAAAGTGAAGAAGACAAAACCTGAAAAAACAGTCGGGAAAGATGCAAGTCAATGGGGAACATGAACAGGTGCTTTCGGCTAACGTAACGTAAGCTAGCAGCGCCGAGCAACCTAGCTGGATGAATGTGTTGTAAGCTAACATGCAGGCTGGCATAGATAGCATGGGGGCTAAAACTGAGAACGGCCAGCACAGCATGGCACTAAATTAAATAAAATCTACAAAAAAATATAATGAATAATCTGAAAGGAGTACGTGAACATGTGGGACAACTGAGAGAATATATGGACAAACTCGGAGAGGAGATGAAGCAAGGGCTGGACAGATTCAGAGAGGAAACTAAAAGAAAATTCGAGACCGTGGAAGTGGATATGCAGGCTCAAAAGAAAGAAGTTGAGATGCTAGAAGAGCGCACGGTCGAGGTGGAGGAGTGGAGTTCCGAGGTTCAGGATGTTTTACAGCTACGCTGGAACAACAAAGTAAGCTCCAAGAGAAGTTTTCTGCTTTAAAAGGGAGGTCAAGATGAAATAATATCCGAATGTAGGGGCTGAAGGAGGGAATAGAGGGAGACTAAGTTTCCAAATACATGGACAGACTACTTCACAAAGTTGGGAATGTCGGATGATATTAAACTGGAGATCCAAAAGGGCGCACAGAGCAGTAGCACTGAAACCACAACCAAACAAGCCCCCAAGAGACATTATTGTCAACTTTTTAAGGTCTGAGGTCAAGGAAAACGTCCTCAAGACGGCCAGGCTAATGTCAGTGGAAGTGGAGGGATGGAGAGTGACTTTTGACCATGACTACTCGGCAGAAGTGGTCCCTTAACGTCAGAAATACGCTGGGCTACAGAAAATTCTCAAAGAGAATTGAAGGGGATCCGGTTTCAATCACCAATGAACACACTGAGGGTCCAGTAGACCGAAGGAATCGAAGTATACAACGGCGCAGAGGATGGCAGGTGCCAGACCAGGGAGAAGAGAGAGACACATAGGTGAGGAGGCTGGAGGCAGCGCGCAAGTGGACCAGGGTCGGAGACGGGAGATTGGAGTGAGGGGATGACAGCCAGACACGGGTGAGAATAGATGGACGGAAAGATAAGAGGAGGTGAAGAGCAAAGACACACAACCTAACTGCTTTTGAATATATAACTTATTATTTTTTGTTCCCTGAAGGTTCGTTTGAAACACTGCAGTGGGTGAGTAACGACTTTTATACTAAGTAACCTCAGTTATGAAGATCAGGGAGATGTTTATCTTGGCGAATGTGATTTAGGTGATTTGCGATTATTTTATTTTATTTTTCTTTTCTAAAGCAAAGAAGTGCTCAAGTATTAGACTATAAGCTGAGGACTTACGGGATCACTCATGGATGGGTGTAGCAGAAGAAGTATTTGATAAGGAAAGATTAACACACATACTGAGGCTCCAGGAAGTGAAGTTTGACTCAAAATGGGAAAAGTGAGATGAATATAAAGGAAAACTGAACGACACCACAAATCAGGTCTCGATGTCGCATTACAAATAAGGGAGAAAGCTTACATGTCACTTTGTTGATGTCTTTATTGTCATTTTTTAATTTTATTATACTGTTAATTTTATTTTTTGTTATAAATAACCATATGTATAAGAAATAACTACAATTACTCTACTACATGCTGGCTTCATTTGAAGCTCTTTCATACGGGCCTTCAACTCGATTGTAATATTGTCGGTATAAGGTTTTATATTTTTGCAAAACTGTAAAAAAAAAAGAACATGATAAGGTTTGATTGGTTCTGTTTGTTCCTGTGAATGAGTACCTTAAGCTGCTGCTCGACACGTTGGCGGTCCCAGGATGAGGCGTTCTCTCGTATCACGCTGAGGATGGGATGCCAGTCCTCGGAAATGTCTGAGCCTTCAGTGACTGACGCCAGGACCTTGACTCTCCGGCCGCTGCTGCCATGGCTTCTTGGGATACCTCGCACATAAAGGGACTGCTTCCCCATGTCAGTGAGGGAGTTCAGATACAAACTACACAAAAACACAGAGAGAAACTTACTAAGACAAGCATTGCATGTGTGAAAGCTCACATGTGTTAAGTCATCTTCACTGTCAGTTTGTGTGTCTTTTATCGTCCTATCAACCACCCCCCCTGTTCCGAATCACAAACAGCTCTCACAACACTCTCCTGATTTTCCCAATTATTAGACTTATGGCTTAATAAAACACTTTTGCAGCATTGTTATGTATTATGTGAATGAAAAAGGCTTGGGGATTTTATTGTTTTAATTAGGATTCATAATGTGTGCTAACTTCCTCTCTTTTTCTCTTAAAAATCTAGGCTGTAATTGTTATAAGAATGCAAGAAACTCTTGTTTAACAACCTTCAAAATGTTAACGTCAACCTTAAGTGTGAGTCAGAGTGATAGAACATAAATCTGTACAGCTGTGGATGGAGTAAAGAGCTGCGCACTGCACGGTGTGAATGCTGGGGTGTTCCCTGCAGGCGTCCACCAGAGCCAGAGCAGCATCGTCTCCGATGTTGTTATAGGCCACATTCAGCTCCTGGAGCACCGTGTGATCCTGCAGTCTCTCAGCCAGCTCCAGGGCCCCCTGGTCCCCCAGCCCAGTGTGCATCAGGGACAGGTGTGTCAAGGACTGGTTCTCTGGAAGGGCCTCCAGCAGGGTGCAGGATCCAGAGTCAAGCAGAGGGTTGTCACACAGTCTGGAGAAAATAGTATAATGAGACATTTCTTCTACTCAGAACACAGTGTACATGCAAGTGGTGACACCAACCTGAGGCCTGATGGCACAAAGACTGTGACTGCGGTTGACATCTAACAAAGTCAGAAAACCGTAGGAATAGTAAAATCAATATTGTAGATGGAGGTACACAAAAAAACCCTCAAAAACTCACCCCTAACAATAAATCCCCATGGATAAATGAAAGCGTCTGCAATTGCAGACACTTATTGTACCCCCAATGCCATGGGGTCGGCTGAGAGATCCTCATATTTCGACAATCTTACCTGCCAGTAAGAGAAATCCAAAAGTTCTAATTGACAAGATAAATTGCATCCCAGCATTCCTGATTTACCAATCTTCTCAACCAGGGACTGTAATAAGATTTTTAATTATTTTACAGAAAAGGTTGCTAACATCAGAGCAAACATCTCACCCTCATCCAGTCCACTCATTGGTGGTTCCCCTCAACCATCAATCTTGGACTCCTTCTGTCCTCTTTTCTGTATAAGGCCATATTACATGAACTTCCTCCTTACTTGTGCTCTCTACTGCCTCCTCACGCATCAGCAGCTGCATCCATCTGACCACTGGATGCACATGTCCTATTTTGAGGACTGGTTAATTAATTTTTGTAGTTTGCTTATCGTGTATCGCTTGGTTCTTTTATGTACAGTTTATGTTTTATTTTTATTCATTGATCAATGTTTAAGCTGCTATCATGGCCGGGATTCCCTTGCAAAAGAGATTTCAAGTCTCAATGGGAATATTCCTGGTAAAATACAAAAAATTAAAAAAATTAAATCAGACTTTTGCTGCTACCCAAGTTAGACACTTAAGTCAGTACTGCATCCCAGAATGTACAATTACACCAACGAGCCACACTTACTATGATTTACTTCTCTCACAGGCCAATTCTCAACATTTGAGCTCCCGCTCTGTCACAGCTTCTCTACGTCAGGAGGTGGCGTTACAGTAAGTTAAGGAATGTCTATGGACTGTGTCGACTGATCTCAACCTTCAACAAAAATAATTCATAACTTGGAGGACGGATAAGTAGGTGGACAATCATTACCCTTAAATAAACATTGATAAAAACTTAGTTTTCTCTTAATGAGATTCATGTTAATTAATATCTTTTTTAACCATTTACTAATGTTAGTTAAAATGTAAAAAAACCTTAATAAATGTTTAACAAGATACATTTGTTAACAGTTACTTAATGCTTATTATTGTATTAACTGTTAGTAACTGCTTATGACTGCATCAACTTACGTTAATAGCATATTTATGAACTATTAAATAACAAATAAAAAATACCTTAGTAAACATGTACACCATTTATCAATGATTTATAGACAAATTAGTAAACTGTTAATTAAATGTTAGTTGATGCTTATTACTGCATTAACTAATGTTAATTAATCTACCCTTAATGTAAAGTTTTACCCGAAAAGGTAACACGTATATTGCTGCTATGTTGTATCTATCGATATGCTCTGTAAACTCTTTCTTTTTTTGTTTGTCCTGTTTTGTCTGTACCCTTGGGACGAGTTCCTCTTTCTTTTGGTGTCAATCAGCAACCCTGGAGTGCCTGGAGTACTTTTTGGAACCCAGGACATTTAACCCTTGTTTTTAATTGTCTCATAGTATGGCATCAGGGACAATTTCATGAATGCAAATACACAAGATTTACAGCAAGGTGCAACTCATTTCTGGAACAAGATTCTTTGGACAGATGAAACCAAGATTAACTTGTACCAGAATGATGTTCCCATCAAAAGTATGGAGGGATGAGTTCCTGTGATAGATTGATTTCTATAAAGAACCACAATGAATTTGAAATTAAACAATCAAGATGTGATTGAAATTGTAGCTTTAATTCAAGAGGTTTGACAGAAATATTGCATTAACCATTCAGAAATTGTGATTTTTACGCATGGTTCCTCAATTTTCAGACGCTCAAAATTAATTGGACAAACTAACTTTTAAAGTACTTGGAGTGGGTCGTCCGCTAATTGGAGCGTTGGTTGTCTGATTCCCCGCTCATCCATTCCACGTGACAAGTGTCGAGCGACAGAATGAGACGCATGACTAATAGACAAAGCGCTGGATATAGAAGCGCTGTATAAATGGGTGTGTGTGAATGGGTGAATGTCAACTGTAAATAGTAGACTGTAAAGCGCTGAGTGGTCAGTAAGACTAGAAAAGTCCATTGACAATATACCACAACCACAAAATAACCGCCAAAGAACAAACCTGGTGCTCGGCAGTATCCCAGCATGTTATCTATTCAGTCACAGGCAAAATATAATGCTGTATGCACTGTACTTGAAGCCATCAGGGTACATACTTGACGCACAGAAAATGGGAAGAACCAGAGTTAAGTGGGACCCACAGCTCATTTTTGCCTAAGCCCCCCTGGTGGGTTGCTCAGGCCCTGCTGCACGGGATCCACATCAGTCTTCTCGTTGCTGAAAAATGTCACTGTCGATCTCAGAGAACAGAGCTGCTGCCTCGTATAATTATAATTGAAGTGTGAATATGTAGAGAGAATTCTAAAACAATAAAGACATGAAAGTGTAATCTTACTGTAGAGATCTAATAGAGTTCTTGGGATCTTGTAGCAGTTCTTTCAGGAGGATGCAGGAGTCTGGACCAAGGCTGTTAAACTGCAAACTGAGGACAACAGAGACAGGCAGACACGGCACTCACAACACACAGCAGAGACATGCTGGACGAGCACGGGGTCATCCAGTTAATCAGAATGCAATTCAAAACTTTGTTTTTGTAAGTGCTGACTTTGTTATTGTTATGGCATAGTATTTCTATTTTATGTTATTTACATCAGATTCTGGATCAATAAAGGTTCATCTTATCTAATCTAAAGAGATACTATGCAGAATTTTTGTGGGATTCTGTTTGTAAACACCCACTTCAAAGTTGCCCCTCCTCCCCAACTCAATAAGAGAGAGACAGAGAGAAAGCAACTGTGAACTACTGAGCTCCAGAGTGAGCTAAGAGAGTGAGCAGTGTTAGCAGAACAAAGCAACACATCACAGCCTCACCTCACAGAACCCTGTGGGAACTGGATTTGTGCCGCATTGTCAGATTCTGTGTTTGTTTTTTGACCTTTTGATAGTAACCCTGACCACTGGTGTACACAGCACCCACATGCCCAAGCTGTAACTTTTACATCCATGACACAGACAGAGAGCAGAGGAGGGAGACGGAGACGGCAACATTTGACCTGGTCACATTGTTTTATAAAATCCTGCTTTCACACGCTGTCATTGGCCGAGGGCTTTACGCCCACTGCCCAAAGGTCGCAACCCAGAAACATCCCAAACACAACAAAATAAGACAGAAATCAGAAAATATAGGCAGAGGTCTGGGTCTTTGCAGATAAATATAGTGTTGCACGCTTCTAGTATGTGACTAGTGATGATTGAGAGGGATTACTTTTGTTTGAGTCAACAAAAAAAATCCTGCATAGTATACCTTTAAATATGCCTCAAAAATCCAGTATGGGACAGCTTACATTCATTAACCACTGGAACTAATAAATCATTCTTAGACACATTCCATGATCTCAGGGCAAATACTTCAAAGTTTTCAAAAATTAGGTGGATGAAGCATCATACCTTGTTAACCTCAACAGAATGTTGTGTTAACAGTCTGTTGGAAGTTACACGATTGGTCATGTCAAGACCTAACAGGAGCTGTTTACCACTTAAATGAAGTGAATGAATTCCAATAGTTTGCAACTATGTGTCGCAATGGATTTACAGTCTGGATTCAGATCTCTGTGACCTTTATGTATCAACTTAGTTTTGGTGCAACAAATTGTATGTGATGGGACATGGAAACATTTAACTTCTTACACTTGCAGCATTAGTAGTAGTTCATGTGCAGTGTTCAGCAACATGCACAAAACTCCATCATTCTAAGAAAAAGAGTTTTGGTCTTACTTGAGGTTATGTATGTGTCTGAAGGCAGGCCTCAGCATCTGAAGCATGTCATGAGTCAGGAGACATGAGGACAGGTCCAGCTCTTCAAGGTGATAACTGCAAGAAGAAAACAAGGTAATTGTTTTTCTCCACAGACACTGGAAAACTCAAATCTTGTTATAAAAAGGTAAAAATGAACCATACGATCTCATGTTAACGTCATATTTTGACATTCTGTCAGTGTGTCACATTGTCAATACTATTTCTTACCTACTCACATAGCAACTTCTAACAAGTTCATGTTTAGCAGGTATAATGCTAAAACAAATCTTTTCAACAGATACAGTCAGGTCCATAAGTATTTGGATTTTTGGGTAATTTTTCCTCCATACACCGGCCCAATGGATCTGAAATGACGCAGTGAAGATGTGTGAAATTTCAAGGGGTTTAGCAACAGTATTACATCAAAGATTGAGTTTTATCTTCCTATTTTATTTCCTTTTTCCATTGCCCCTTGTGCTGCTACACTTCAATGCTGCTGTGTCAAATTTGAATTTCCCTAACGGAGGTCAAGAAATGTAAATCTCATTTTATATTATCTTAACCTTTCAGGAACTACAGCCGTTTTTACACAGTCTCTCCATTTTCAGAGGCTTAGAATTACTCGGCCAATTGACTGACAAGGAGTTTTATGGCCAGATGTGGCCTATTTCCTTGCTATTCCATTACAATTAAGCAGATGAAAGGTCTGGAATTTATTCCAAGTGTTGAATGTAATAGCAATTTATCATATGATCCATTTAATTTTCTGAGTTTTCTCCCGCCTTTCATCTCCTCTGATAATCCTACTCTTGTTGATTTGCTTTCCATTGATTAGCTACCCTGTTGTCTAACTATACTCAATCTTGACTTTCTTTCCATTTTCTGGCCACCCCTTTGTCTTACTTACTTATTCAATTCAGGTATACGCATTCGATGGCTGTTTCTTGGAAGCACTTAACGGTGGCCCATTTGTTCAGTTCAGTTGAGTCCAGGACTTAATCAATTTGGTCCTTTTACCTACAGTGATCCTTTGATCATATGCATTTCAATTATTCCCCACCATGGTGATGCCTTTAAGATGCACACGTAGAATCTGCTCTGAGGCCAATAGCTTAAAATGCTGCTTTACCAGGTTAAAAGGATCCTAGGGTGAAAACAGGTGATGTATGCAGAAAGCCAATTACACGCATATCACTTGTAGAAGAAAGAGTTGAGCTCACTCTTGATGCCACACATCACAGCACACACGTTGACATGGCTGAACTATCTGAGGTGCCACTAACTTTATAGGTGGTTCACAAATATGACATCAGGCTCATGACAGGAGCCACACCTCTCATAGTTCACCCTTAGTCAGAGTACAGATCATGCATGAAACAACATCCTTACAACAAAGCGCTAACCGGGGGTGCTTGATTTTCTTTTAAAAGCTCAAGTTATCGTGCCGTACAAAAACTCTCCTCTTCAGGGCGGCTGTGGCTCAGGTGGAAGGGAGAGTCACTCACTAACCACAGGGTTGGTCGTTTGATGTCCGCTTCCTCCAGTCCGCATGCCAAAGTGTTGTTGGGCAAATTAACTTAACCCTAAATTGCCTCTTCTGGCTGTACCGGCAGTGTATGAATATGTGTATGAATGGATGAATGTGAAGCGCTTTGGGTGGTTTATAAGAATAGAGCAATGTGTGTATATATATATATAAATATATATATATATTTAGAATATATATATATATATATATAGAATATATATATATATATATTTATATAACAGCTCTGTGCGCTTGACAACCTGACTTTGACTGATGAAGATGACAAGGTTTGCTAACTGGCAAACCTTAAAGATGTCTCCAACTCTAGGGCTTTCGAAACCTGACTTACCTTTCACTCAATGTTTGGACCAGAAAGACGGTACACTGACTAAACTCAAATGGTTCCATATGTGGATTCCTAACAGGCACACACCGGAAACTTTGCATCTCTCTGCGCAGCAATTGACATGCCTTACATCAATATCAGACCGTCACATGTTTCTGTTAAATGTAGAGCAATGAGTCCGAGACATTAGCAACACTAATGTCTCTGACTCATTTTTTTAGCAGAATATACTGTAGCCGATGCTGCTGCAGCTTGACTTCTAACTGTCTTTCACACCTTTACCTTCACAACTGATTCACCTGTCGAACCATTTGCTGATGTGTCAACATTTCACACATTGTCAACACCCAAAGAAAATACACATTTGCAAATAGAGTGTAGTTAGGTCCTGATAACAAACCATGTTTGCCACACAATCTCTTCCATTGTTTTGTTGAGATAGCTCACGGATGCAGGTTGCCTAGGCCTTGGTGGAGCTCCCCGTTACAATGGAAATGTTAAGGGTTAGGGCCTAGCCATGTCCACTAGTGAGTTACTGCTACCACTGAACTCTACACACAACACAAGCTACAACATATCACAGCACTATTATCAACAATAGGGGTTCGACGGATCACGAAAGTCAAGGTTCAGATCGATCTGCGGATTTTTAGTCACTGATCAGCTCATTTTTCGGATAAAAAAAATGAAAAAAAGACAAATATAACATTGCTTTCAGAACACATAAAGCAGAGAACTTTTTTCCATGTTCTTAAAGGAAAACAAACTTTAAGTCTGGTGTTTCAATAAAATCTGCAAAAAAACTAATTAAAGTGCAATATGGGGCATGAATTACTGAATCAGTCTGGAGGGAGAGATGTTCACCGTCTCACTGAGGGACAAATCGGCCCCTCACTATCTAAACCTCGAACCAATAATAACGCACATTAAGGAGTCATTTGAGGGCTTGAAAAGAAAAATACTCTTTAACAGCCTCATTCTTTCCCACTATTTACAAGTAAGATTTATACCAAAAACCTTACATGCTCCAAATGTATGTTTCTTGGAAGAAATTCTCAGACAGCCCATACAGAAACGATTAACTTTTAAATTGTAACTATTCTACAGATCACATCCGAAAACAGTGGCAGATTGATATAGAATGTGAGATAGACGAAGATAGCTGGGCATCAGTATTAAAAAACACACATACTACTACAAATCTGAATTTACCTGATCTGCCATCAAATAAGATGACTGCTTTTGAGCTGCTTTCCTTTCTCTGTAAGAAAACTCTTTGGATCGCTCTAAGAATCGCAGTCACCCTACCAGTAACAGTAGCATCAGCAGAGAGGAGCGTTTCAAAATTAAAGCTCATCAAAAGCTATATACGATTTTCCATGTCACAAGAACGTTCGAGTGGTCTGGTCATCGTGAGAGAATGAATCATGACGTGGGGAAACATATAATTTGCTGACATAATTGATGACTTTGCCTGAAGAAAGTGCAGAAAGGGAATATTTTGATGGTAAGAGTTAATTCAAATGTTCAAATATTTACACACTTAATAACATTTAAGATTGTATGGCAGAAGTGCAAATGATTGCTTAACTAACTGACATACTTTCTTAATTTCTTCCAGACATTCCAGAAAAAGTGTTGACAATGCCCAGGCTGTACAGGGAACCAAAAGTCATCACTAAGTTCATTACAAAGTTAATCTTGTTAGGATTCTATAGAAAAATATTCTGTTCAATGAATATAGTTTGTTTCTACCTTATTCTATTCTGTAGATCTATTTATTCTTAGACAGATGGAGCAAACTGTTTAAAGGAAGAGGGATTGTAGTGGAGCACTGGGGTGTCAGGTGTGATTGTATGGCAATGGCAAATGGTTTACATTGCTCTCGAGTCAAGTAGGAGGGCCCATAGCAGAATTTTGCTTAGGGCCCAAAGGAGGTCAGAACCGGCACTGCAAGGAAGAGATCACATTAGCAAAGGGGGAATGTGCACTCATCATGGTAAACTCGTGCGGTCGTGAGGCAATTCACTTCCTGATAAGACTTTTGACCATCTAATGATGGATTTTATTAAAGCAATGTAATGCCAGGGGAAGAGATACTGCCTTGTGATTGTTAACATGTTCAGTAAATGGGTTGAAGTGTTTCCCTCAGCAAAACAAATGCAAGTGCTGTGGCCAAGGCACTGCTAACTGAAATTATTCCCAGGTTGGGAATCCCAACTCTCATCAGCAGTGATAATGGTCCTGCTTTTGTGAATCAAGCCCTTAAAATAAGAGTCTATCTTAATTTTTACATAAGTCACCATTGTTTTTACCATCCACAGTGTCGGCTGTTGAGTGAGAAAAGCACCATCGAATCAAAACTAGTCATAGTTGTGAAAAAACTGTTCTCTCCTGGGTTAAAGCTCTTCCTCTTGTGCTTTTTCATATGCAGATGCGCATCAGGAGTAAACATGGTCTCATTCCTTTTGAAAACCTATTTGACGACGCCCCAGACAGGATAGGGCCAGTCAGACAGTCACTCCCCAACACAACCACCTGTGAGGACTGAGACAGACAATGCTGAGATATTAAGCAAATTTGTCTACAGCCTTATCAGCCTTGCAATTACAGGAAAAGTGCTCCTCCCAACCCAACCGAGGGCGCAGAGGTCCCTCTACACAGTCTCCTTCCCGGTGACTGGCTCCTCATCAAACACAATTGATGCACAAGTTGGAAACAAGGCAGGTTCCGTGGCCCTTTCTAGGTCCTCCTCACCACACTGAGCACCGTCAAAAGTCGCTGGGAAAGCCTTTGGTTTCATGTCAGCCACTGCAAACAAAAAAATCAACCCACAGGACAACCTACATCCATCAACAAATAGAGGTGAAATACTGTCACTCTCTGATTCTTAAAGGGATAGTTCAGTGATTTTGAAGTGGGGGTTGTATGAGTTACTTATGCATAGTTAATATGTTACCTCATGGAGGAAGTAGCGCAAGTCACAGTCCCACTTTTGCAGAGGGGACCATTGAAAAACATCTATTCGCCACATTTTAAAACGTTACCAAAAAATATATATATCCGTTCAATTGCATGATAAGGGATGTATTTTTTTCACTGCATCAGTTTTCTGCCAGACAGCCATTTAAGTTTGCACTTTTTTTTTCAAGCGTACTTCAGCCATGTAGTACTGCGCCAACTCGAGCCAGCAGAGTATCAATCCGCAAATCTGCTTTTTGACTCACAGCTACCGCGGCGAGTTGGACCTACCACCAATTCACATGATGTTTCTATGTACAGAACTTTTTCTATCAAAGACCATTCATACACTGTCTACACAGCCGTCAGGGGAAAGTTAGGGTTCAGTCTCATGTCTTAGGACACTAAGAGTAGGCACGTGGACTGGAGGAGTCGGCGATTGAACCCGTGGGTTAGTGGGCAACTCGCTCTAACTCATGAGCCACAGCCGCCACAGATGGTGTACAGATGAAGCCAAGCGTTAACTTGTAGCAGAATGATGGGAAGAGAAAAGTATGGAGAAGGAAAGGAACAACTCATAATTCCATGCATTCCACATCATCGGTCAAACATGGTGGAGGCAGTGTTATGGCATGGGCATTTACAGGTATGCTGCAAGTCTAACTCGGTCACTAATGTTTTTTGATGATGTGACTGCTAATTGAATTCATTCACCTTGTGCACTAAAAGGCCTGGCAACGCATCTCAAGGAAGGAAACTCAGCACTAGATTACATCCATGGGTTCTATACTTCAGGCAGTCATTGACTGCAAAGGACCTTCTTCCAAGAATTAAAAACAATCCTTATAATCAACATCATTTTATTTTGTCCAATTACTTTTGAGCCTCTGAAAATGGAGGGACCATGCATGAAAATGGCTGTAAATTCTAAATGGATGATACAATATCTCAGTTAAATCCACTGAATTAAAGCTTAAGCTTAAGTCACTGTCAAAATACGTATGGAACTGACTGAATAATGAAAGGTTCATAAAGGTTGATTTACAACTACAAACTTTACAATTATTTGTGAACATCAATTTACAGGTCCAAAATCAGTTTGACCCTAATTTGAGACCATAGAATTTGGTCATAAATCAATGGTGATAATGATGTTTGATGAAAAGTCAGCATGATTCATCCTCTGGAGACCATAAATGTCTTAGACAACTGGCAAACTGCCACTCCACTAATTTCAGAACAGTGAATGTCACCACGCTGCTGTGGCGGTTGCAGCCTGATCCAAACTTAGCTGACTCAGTTTACAACCTAGTTTTTCAAATACATTACCTGGCAGGGGTACATGAGAGTACAGAGCTCAGTATGAAGCATTTGAGTGACGTCATACGAATGTTTGCTAGGCGGATGGTTCTGATTGAGGCCAGAACTTCTGCAGTCAGTCTGGGGTTCTGAAATTCATACAGAAGGACTAGCAAATCCATCAACTCCTCTGGTGGCTGTGGCTTGCTGAGCTCTGCCATTAAATAGGAAAAAAAAATATCCATTTAGCCTTTTGTGTAAAATAATGTAAAAAAGTGCACCTGACATAGACACGCATTATTTTTTAGATTTGGTTCCAAGCAAATGAGGGCTTTCTTATCCAGTCATGGGGTAACAACTAGTAACAACTTTTATTGGACATGTTTTGTTGACTCATTTTTGCAGCAGGGGTAGAAAAGCTCAGATTGTACTTGGCTGTGGGAACACATGAAACAGTGTCTGGATGTGTCCAGTATCAGTACAATCAGTGGTAACTACTAAATCAATTTCACATGCAGAGTATGAATGGACCTGTTAAGTTTTCAGCTTTGATCAAGGGTATTTAAAGTCATTTCAAGCTTAAAGTGCACTTGACTTAACAGTACAATAAATACAATCAAAGAACTATTTAATCTATTCTCAAACATAAGGACAAAGTATACTGTATAAGAATGAGTGAAAATAACAAATATGTTACCTCTGACAAGGTGCTTCCTTAGGGCATTTGTGATCTGGACCACAGTGTTGCTCTGGATGTTGCAGCCAAGTTGCTGGAGAAGGACACGGTTACCATAATGCAAAAGTCCACCCATGAAGATGGGGTAAAGCTCAAAAGACTGGCCTTCACTGTACTGCTGTGGCTGAGGGCCATGGACTCCCAGGAGCCTGTGCTCCACCTGATCCAGGACATCCTCGTTGTAGCTATCCTCAGTGCGGAACATCTCAGCTGCCATGGTTCTGGCTATGCTGCCTTTGTTATGGCTGCTGATTTTCTCGTAGAACTTTGGAAAAAGTTTGAGGAGGTTGAACACAGCAAATATTCGAAGGGGGACAAATTTAGAAAGGATGTTGAAGAGGGCACTAACATCCTCATTTGCCTGACCAATGGCCACAGACACCTGCCTGGTCAGCTTCTCCAGAGCTGATTTGTTCTCACCTAAAACCACATAGAGAGCTGCCAGGTACTCCTGCATGGCTGGGACAGCGAATACATACCGCCTTTGACCATTCTCATTGAGAGGTTCTGGTAAATTCTTACCACTTTCTACACAAGGAGCCAGGAAGAAGTCTAGCACATCAGTCTGGAACATGGCCAACTGACGTAGCTCCTCATCCGTCTTGGTCTTCCCTCCTATCCACTGCTCCAGTTCATTCTCTGAGAATGACGTTCGTTTGTATGTCACGCCATCAAATGCCAGTTTACCAACTGTACGGACTACGTACAACATCAAAGAAATGTGGTGGTCCTGAATGGGCACATCTGTCCTTGTGCTTGTGCCCAGCACCTCACCCCCAAAGTTGAGCCTTAGGAAACTAGTGTATATGCCAGTCAGTGTTCGGATGGGTGCCTTGGCATCAGTAAAATGGAGGAAGTGTAAGGTAGCACATGTAAGCCAGCAGTAAGAGGGCAAGTAGCAGGCTGCAGCCAGCTGGCTTTCTCTCTGGAGGTTGAAGTAAAGCAGCTCTACAAGAGCCTGGGCCTCACTGTCACGTGTTGTCTCCCTACTCCGCTGAAGTAGGCGGCTGGTGAAGTACGTCCGCTGACGGTCTGGGTCACTGAAGCCACAAATCTGCGCATAGCGACTCACATACTTCTGAGGGATACTGTCCAGGGCAGACAGTCTGGTGGACACCAAGATGCTGGCCTGGAAAACACACAGCAAGTCCCTCACCAGCAATCACAAATATGAAATATAACACACTTTAGAAAGAAAAAAAATTGGGCCTTGTGCAAGACCCATTCGTACAAACAGATGTTAAATCGAGCGTACAAGTGATTTCGAGTGCTTCAGACCTGTTGTAGAAGTCACATGAATTAGTTTGATGTTAACCAAATCATGTTTTTCTCGAATGGATCGTATATTTAATCACAGTTATAGATAAATATATAGATTACACCTCATCATGTTGGCATTATTCTGTTTCTGCTTCAGACACTTTTGCAAACTCTTGGGCTGGTTAAACTTACTTTACCAAGCGTGTCTCTGAAAAACATATTAAAAGGCGCATAAAAACACAGTATTATAGTAGCTTTATCTTTGCACACTCTTAAGCATGTAGTACAATTATTCCTTTCAATCTACAGTTGGGATTTTAATTAGGAATGCGTGTTGATCATTTGCATTATAATTTAGTTCCAAACAAAATGTGACATGCATAAAAATGGCTATGTGTTGAAAGTTGCAATCAAATACCTGGTCAGATGTGTAATCTTTCCTTTTTTATCCTTTCCAGGCTTTATCCACTATGAATGGATTCATGTTATTTAGGACAGGCTCCAAATTCCCAGTTAGAAAGCACTTGATATTAGTGATTTCATGGTGTTACCGATTACTCCAGATACTTTGGAAGAAACTATGTGTTGGTTAAATATCTGTAGAGCCCTTTAACTTAACTGTAGCGGTGCCCTTGAAACTGTGCAGTATTTAATACTTAGACTGTGGGGATCCCCCATTGTCTAACTTGTTCCAACACAGATCCATAATAATCTGAAATGTGTTTTTTACAATAGTAGAGACTCCATTTCCTGTTTTTTATTGCATGCTCTGGGGTTGTACTGCCGATACAGAACTTTTTACCAAATAGGTTTTGTGTCTTTGTGAAAGAGATGCTGAGGCCAGTGGACAAGTAATGTAATAGATGTGTACCTTAACACGGTTTAAAACAGATAGCACAGAATGCGGTGGCAAACCTACTTGCTAACCTTCAGTTATGCAATTTCACCTTCAACATTTCTTTTTGTTTAATGACATTGCCACTCTGAATCTAAATCTGCCCTTCTAGTAATAATCCACATTACCAGTAGTATTCAAGACTAGATTTTGCACTTCGGCATGACCAGTACAAAACAACAAATGACACAGGAGAGAAAGGGGTCAAAACTTTCCCTGACCTCAGGCAGGAGGTACTTCCTCAGCAGGTTCACCACCACTACATCTGGACGCAAAGCCTCATTAGGATCACTGCAGAGCTCTGTTGATCCAATTCGGAAGTCCAGTTTCATCTTCTCTATCCCATTGAAGACGAAGAGCACATCCTTGGCCTGGTTTCCCTCTCCACTCAGCAAGGGGTGTTTTCTTAGGTGGAGGTACTTCCTGCTCACCAGATCCCTTAAGGAAGCAACCCTGTAGTCAGAGAAATATGACTTATATATTAGCTGTACAGAAGGCTGTCATGATATCACATTTTCACAAAAGATTATAGTGGCCACATTTTTTTCCAATCACGAGAACATTATTATGTCTATAGAAAGTTGGACAATTATAATTGTGTTTTATCTCAATTTTATCTATTTACTGTATAGTTTCACATCTACATCTCAAATCAAGTACAAATTGTGTTCGACACGATTAATTAAATAGTTGTCACTGTACTTTAGGTGAGCAATATCACAGCCAGACTGATCATGTTCAAGCTTTCTCTCTCACACACACACACACACACACACACACACACACACACACACACACACACACACACACACACACACACACACACACACACACACACACACACACACACACACACACACACACACACAACTGTAACATGGTGTGTAGCATACTGTAAGTACCCTGCTGATACAGTTTCTTAGTCTTAAACGTTGGGTCAAAATTCAAAGCAAATGAACAAGACAGAGAGATATTGTCAAATAAGATGCCATCACCAGAAACAAGAATCAATGGGCCTCATGCGAGAACATTTTCGTATTTTAATCCTAAATTTCTCCTTAATTTATTCGTAGGCTACGTCGGATTCATTAAATGCTTATATCTTTAGCAAAAAATGCGTGTGAATTACGTGCATAAACATGATGAATACCTTTTGTGCGTATTTATGCAAGCGTGCACGAGGATCGCAAATTAGCATAATTAACACACCCAAAATACCAATTAAGGTTTTGCTTCCTGCCCCAATGTCAGGATGAGTAAACAGTATTAAAGAGTAAAAGGAAGAAGTTTACGAGATCGGAGATTGAAGTTCTTTTTTCAGTCATCTAGAAATGGAAGTCTATATTTTTGCAGCGTCAGGAGGAGTTAAAGGGGCAGTAAACAATTTTAATCCGGTTCACTTTTTGTCAAATTAAGTGAATATTTCCTGACCATGCGCTAGTCTAGGTGGTTTAACACCTATGGGAGATTTTGCAGCGATGTGAAATTGATATCATGACATATTTGTAAAACATCCCTGCAATCAAAATTGTTAAACAGTCATCAGGATAATCATACATGTCATAATAATGAGACAAATTATTATGTAAATTCTTAGTTATATATCTGTTGAAATGTCAACTGTGTCTAATGCATTATAGCTGTGTAATGGTCAAATGTGAAGTGAAAGCACGATGGAAAGACCAGAGAGACTGAGCAGATACTGCTAGATGAGCAAAAGGGAAGGATCCACATGAAAATAGACTGATGGAGTAGTGACTTTGTTTGAATCTTGTGGCCATTTGCAAAAGACAAAAGCTTGATCATGCCATCATTTGCCCCATCCGCTCTACTTGGTGATTTAAAGTAGATGTGTGATACAGGATATCCAAGCAGAGACAGCAAAAAAAAAGAGTATTAAAGAGTTAGACACACACGCTTCAACTGCCTGGCAAGACAGCATCCCTTTGATCAAGAATCTCAACAAGCATGAGAGAATAAGTTACCAGAGCAACTTACTATACCTGTCACTTTATCCAAGACTCCACAAAAAGTAATTGTGAAACTGGGGCAGCAGTTATCTGTTCTCTTTGGATTTCTATAACACCTAAAATAACTAATGTCATAGATGTACACGCCTTCAACCTAATCACTCGTAATCCAGGCAAGTTGTAAGTAGAACTAATGCGAAAAGGGACGGAATCATTCAATTATTGTAATAATTTCATTTTCAATTTATAATTTAAAATATTTTTTACTGTTAATATTGCATTTAGCTTCTGCTAGTATTAAATAAATAAAATATAAAGTATCGAGTTTGCTTGCGACCACACTTAAATGAGAGCAGAATCTGCATTGCAATCTGACAGGTTTAAACTTGTTCATACCACGTAGCAAAAATAGAATGTGTTCATTGGCTCTGATGCACTGGTGAGACATGATTCGAAATGAGGAAGAGAAAGAGGGAGACATCTTGCCTTGACAGGTGGCTGAGGTCCTCACAAGAGAAAGGCACCAGGAGCTTGAAGTTGGTCAGGGTAGTCCCAGTGCACCAGTCCAGAACCAGCTTTCGGATCACTGTACTTTTACCTGTTCCCACAGCCCCGTACAACAGCACATTGACCCCCCGACCATCACTCCAGGCATCAGTGGGCTCAAACAGCTGTTCCACAGTCACAGAGTGGCTGGAGGGGGTCTGGCTTTGGGGAAGGGAGCTGAGTGGTCCTGCCCTCTCCTCAGCCTTTCTTTCCAGAATAAGTGGATCCACATGAATGGACTCCGGGCTGATGTAACCTCCAAACTGTTTTTCCTCCTGGGGAAGGTGACTGAACCACAGGAAGAGCTTCCTCTTGTGGATCTGGATGGGGTCTACAGTGAGAGAGAAGAAAAGGGGTGTATTTACACTTGGGCTGTCAGAATATCACATGTTCAACACGACCATTATACAGCAGTTGCCAAAATAATTCACAATATTGCTCATCGCCTGAAATTAGCATAATCATAATAATAAATAATAATGAAATGTGGCAGGGGGCGCCATTGAGTCATTTTGGCACAGCCATGCCCTAGACCACTAAAATATTCTCACCCATCTGATGCGTGTGCACATTTAGGTTCAAAAAGCCGATTCATTTGTATTACCAATATCATCTTTAACTTTGTTTATTTTGTCTTTGATCTCATTTTTTGCAAATTAATTACACTCAAAATACTAACCAGGGTTGTGCAGTGATCACAGTGATTGAAGATAGTCAGAGTGATCACCAATTTTCCAATGAATGCATTAAATGATCGTTATTATTTGTAGTAGTAATATTAAATTTATATTAAAATGAATTTAATTAATTTCATTCTGCATCTCCCACATACACTATAACCAACATTGTGACACCACACTGGCACACACACAACTGTGTCGGTGCCCAGGTGATACAGAAATGGAGCAGGGCAGACACAGAAGATATCAGTGCCTGAGTCTGGTTCTTTGTTTCTTGTGATCGTGATTAAAACATTCAGCCATAACTAGAATGAATGAGAGAGAGAGAGAGAGAGAGAGAGAGAGAGAGAGAGAGAGAGAGAGAGAGAGAGAGAGAGAATGAGATTTTTTTTTAGATTTTTACAAAAACACTTTATTTACATGTTTTCACAATAAAACAAGTTCAAGTACAGTGCATACTTCCCTTTTAAAAAAAACAAATCAGTCAGTTAAAAATTGTGCAAACTGCAAATCGTCGTCATCAGCATAACAAAGAATTTTTTTGTAAGACCAAATTTTTTTTAAAGTTCCTATATCCCCAATGTTTTTATAAAATCTGAACTCAAACCAGAGTCTGGCCCTGAGGTTCACAAACCACACTGTTCTGGCCTCCTGCCCTTCCCTGTTCTCTACCCGGTTCTTCCTGGACACATAAATGGCCATCTTAGCTTCACCTAAAAGAAAATTAAGAAGCTGCCACTTCTCTTTTTTGCTCTTGTTGTAGCCAGCTCCCATGATAAAAACCCTCTGACAAAACTTTAGCTGCCACTGCAGATCACATGTATAAAACTGTGCATGTATGATAAAAACTAAACGGGAACCCTTGTAACACCCGCCAGTGTCATAACAGCCCACCAATGTGATAAACCACAAATAGTTATACAAGTTATGCAGCTTTTAATGTAATGATCCTACAAATGTAATACATTTCCCACGGACGTAATAGCAGTTGCCTGCTACAAATTTAAACAGGCAGTAAGCAATTTTGGAGAAAGCTTGTTGTTGTTGTTGTGATTTTACTGCTCTGGCCGGGCCACGAACCTGCATACTCAGGTTGATGTTTACCAACTGCACTAGCAGGGTTGTGTGGTGAGGTCTGCAACATTTTTTTGTTTTAGATTTACAGAGCCAGGGCTGAGCCGAATACCTAGATTTATTTTTTGGCACACAGAACGGACAGCTAACGGGCCTTGAGGAAATATTCACAGATTTTTACACAAAGTGTTTTGCTAATGTAGTAGCTATTAGTCAGCTCATTATAAGATATTACAGGTTTGGGCAGAGCGAGTCAAAACGTGTCAAAGCAGCGCTCAGAGTCATTTAATAACTTTCACAAACATTGAGTTCAACATAGGCTGTGTATTAATAAATCAACCTTCTACCTTCTCTTCCACTTTCTCTGTCACTCTCTCTGTATCTCTCTCTCTTTATCAATTAAATTGTTCAATACTAGCAGCTTTATTGGCATGGGAAACTTACGAAGATTATGTTGTCAAAGCAAGTGTGAAAAAAACCAAAAGATAAAAATAACAATGTACATACAATAGCAGTGAAATATTTATTTACATTTAAATTCTTGGGAGGGATTTTAACTGCACTGAAAATGCGTCTTTAGATCACAATCACGCAGAGCCTCATCCAGCCTCTCAGCCCGCCTTAAAGAAACTTGTCCACTCCCATGGCCCAATGTTTTTAGACAGAGGAAGGGTGATTTTAGCAGTCTTAGGTAGTGGTGGGACCATGGTAAGACTCAGATAAAGAGGTTGTGTCAGCAGCACACCCTCAATGTCACACGAGACATCACCAGATCTATGAAGGATCTAGAGACCGATATAGTGGAACTAGAACATTTAAGTGAGTCCACAGAACATAGAGGCTCTTTTGAAAGTCTCAAAGTCAAAAAAATGGCTTCAGCCGACCTGCTGGACGATAAAGTACAGGGTGCACTAGTCAGGTCCCTGTTCCAGAACATCAGGGAAATGGATGCTCCCTCTAGCTTTTTCTTCAGCTTGGTGAAAAAGAACAGGCAGAGGAAAGTGATCCACGCACTGCTCTCTGACACGGGGCAGGAGCTCATGCAACCATGCCAGATACAAAGGCGAGCTGTGAGTTTTTATTCATCGCTATATACAAGTAAATATAAAGAGGTGCAGAGGCTCCTACAGGAGTTCTGTTACAGACTGCCACAAGCTGTGCTCTGTGTGTAATCATGGAGAACGTGTTTGCTGTGCCTCCCGGGTCTCTACGTCGTGTTTGTGCCTTGTCACATGCGACTGTTGTCATGGCAGCGCAACGCCGTAGTTGCGCAGCAGACCCGGGGAGGAGTGAGGCGGAGCTTTGCGGAACACGAAGGGAGGGGGGCGAGGAGTGAGCAGGAAAGCGCTGGAATCGACCATAGTCTCACAGGGCTGTTTATACAGAAAGAGGAGGGTGCTGTGTGGCTTGATCCTTGAGGTGTTTTGACATGGAATGGCAAAGACGTAGTGCACACACCTGAAAACCAATATAACTTAAAAGGGGGCATAATATGGGCCCTTTAACACATTCCAGTTTTTCCCATAGGATTTTTAGAGACTATGGGGGGTGGACGTCAGGCCTTTGAGTGGCGTCAGCTGCAGCAGTCACCGCAGCTCAATTACTGCAGGTCATGTTTTAACGTTTCAAACAGAAAACCGCGGGCCAAACGTACATGTCGAGAACGGCCACTACACTAGTAACGTTAATAAAAACACAGTGGAGCTCTCTGCCTCCCTCAGTCTTTTATTTGCGCTTGTGAAAATGAGGAGCAGGGCTAGGCTGAGTGACAGACTGAGATCTGCTCTGCTGAAGTAACGCTGCGGCGGTTGTATTTTCGTTGTTAAAGTATTAACTTTAAACCATATACTCTCTATGGTTTTGACCATTTTTAAGCTTTTCAAACACAGACTTGCGTTAAAAAAACAAAAAACTTATTTTTTAGGGGTGCTGGAACAGATTTTGGCAGGTCATGTGTGTTTGTTTGTGTCAAAGTCAAACTTCCTCAAATACTCCAGCAACACAAATCAAATAGATGTTGGTAAAGGAGTAGAAAGATGTAGTGCACCTTCAGATCGACCACTGTCCGCTCTGTCCCACTGACGGTTGACAGCATCAGCAACACGTCGCCACTCTCACTGCTTCTTTTTATAAGCGATCCCGCTGCTGTGGCACCAAATAACGTTTTTTTCCGGGCATCCACCTCCCCTACAGGTGTGTCTATCTCAATGTCTGAGAAATTACCTTTTCTTTGTTCTTTTCTCACCTGTCGCCTTGATTCACCGTAACGAAAGAATAATTGCACTCCAGGCTCATTAATAAATGGATCAGCATTCATGAGGTGATTTGCATTGAATGTTTATGGTTAAAAATGGGCGTGTACAGGGCGGGATATGAGGCTGATTCATGTACGCACACTTCTAGGTGATCTGTGATTTATTAAGGGAGAATTGCTTACAGGTGCCTACGCACGGTTTTAAAAGCTTGAATACTTTTTGCCATACACCATTTTGGGCTATTGGGCGCACATACACTTTTAGTAAGGATCCTACGCACAGTTTCATAAATGAGACCCCAGGTCCTGTACCGTGATGATGCATACTAAAAATGAATGGTGGTCTAGCTGCACCCTTTGTTGTGGAGAGGGGGGTACGGCAGGGATATTCCCTGAATGGGATGCTATACTCCCTCGCCATCGGGCCCTTGCTCCATTAACTAAGGAGAGAACTGACTGGTGTTTACTTCCCAGGTGTAACATCAGCTGTTAAAATTATGTTACACCTGGGAAGTAATGGATTATTGTATGTATAGTTATGGATTATTGGACACAAATATTTCCCTACAGCTGGTATTTGGAGAGCTTGACACAGGGCACCATTTGGTGTGCAGTAGGGATGAAACCGTTACCGGTTTCACGGTAAACTACTACCCATCGGTTAGATGTACTGTTTCAAATTTTAATTATCATTAAAACCGCAGTTGATTACAACGGTATATTACAGTACAGTAAATACTGTACAGCTCTCCCTGGCGCAGGCACCGGATGTGATGTGGGTTTGTTAAGGATGGCGTTAAGCAGGACAGTGCACCAGAAGTATTGGGCATATTTTGGGATTTACAAAAGTGCTGAGGGACAGTTGATAGAAGATGGCAATCCTGTCTGAAGAACATGCAGAAAAAAAACGCTATTGAACAGCTCTTCAGGATGAACGAAGGATTCCGAGCCGCGCTTAAGAGCAATTTTTTTTAATTTGTCTATCATGCGCTGCCCAATTCTCATAAGTTTCCCCTCCTGCAAGTCAAGAAAGAGAGAGAGAGACGGTGGTCTAGCGAGTACAGTGAATGCAGAGAGGAGCGGCATTAGTGAGGACAGATAATTGAATCAGAGAAATAAAACTTGTGGTTGTGTTGTAAAGTAGAAACAAATGGATCTTGTTTCAAGATGGATCTTTTTCAAGAAAAATAAGAACAATGAGCCAGTCTTTTGAAAGGTTTATGTATCAGTACTTTTTGAACATTTTCATCACATTTTAAAAATACCGTGAAAATACTGATAACTGTGAAAATGTTGGTCACTTTAACCATGACGTTAAATTTTCATACCGTTACATCTCAAGTGTGCAGTGATAGGAGCAGATTTGGAAATTAGTGTGTTATTAATAATCATCAAGGACAATTAATAATTATCATAAAAATATTACTAGGACCTAATAATTTGGGACATCATTCTGTAAACAGGGGGTAATTAACCAAACCTGTGGAATTATGATATGATATTTATGATATTGAAATCATAAGTTGGACAGTGAAGGGGTGGGAATCTGAGCCCTGACCCTCACAATCAGCTGTTATAACAACACAATGTGCACAATATAGCACAGAAAACCTCTCTTTAAATATAGAAGTTTATTCAATTTTAGCATTATTAATTCACAATCAATTGTACTTAAATCAAACAAACATTAATCTCAGTTCTAAGCTGATAAACAAAGAAGAAAAGCTACAACTACAAACATAAACTGTACACAAGCATTAATTGACGTGTGTGTGTCTGGGTGTGGGTGTGCACTAGGTAGCACAGGCAGGTGGCGTGGGGACAGCTAATCCAACCTGACTCTTGCTACATGTGCACACATGTTTGTTGGTAGACTCTATAGATTTACTAATAATACCTAGATAGGGTACGTCACCCAGACAAGATGGCGGCACCATTCATTTCAACGGGAGTTGCTCAGCGCATGTGCCGAAAAAGTTTTACTTCCGGGATATGCGGCCGATAGATTCTGCGCCATAACATGTCTCCCGTCGTGCCTCTGGGTTATGAGGACGAGCAAACCGCGTTCTGGATCTCGCTCTACGCGTTCATGAATGCTACGCAATGCTACGCTACATCTGATGCTAGCGGACTTCACGGATGTTTATCCAGACTTCTACGGCAGTGTTTTTCAACCTTTTTTGAGCCAAGGTACATCTTTTTCATTGAAAAAATCACGAGGCACACCACCAAACAAAAATGTTAAAAAATGATACTCTGTAGCCTATATTAACAATTTAGTCATTCTTATCAAAGTGTCTTGAATATGAATCAAATAAACACAAAGAAAAAAATAATTCATCATCTTTTATATATCTTCTTTCAAACAAAAAGTGCACTTAACATGACCACTTTAAAAATACAGCTTGAACATAAATGCTACAACAATGTGGTGTTAAAGGTAGTAGAAAACTTCAAAGTGTTTTGCAAATTCTAATTCTGTCTAAAGGCATTCAATTAGCAGGAACATAGTGCTTATTCTGACAGATGCAATAATATTTGGGTAAGATTTTACTGTCCCACACTGAGAAATATGAAGAGCTGCATGTACAAAATGTCAATCAGTGTATTTTACTCACTTAGTGTGAAACCTGTGCCTTTTTGGATGAACACAGAGCTGATATCCTGGCAGGAATTGAAGAAAGACACACACGAAGTTCTAACTCAATGGCTCTCAGTCTCTCTCTGTTTTTAGTTTTTATGGCAGTCAGGCTTGAGAAGCTCACCTCACACAGATATGTCGTGGAAAATGGGAGCAATGTCAAAATAGCTTTGTTTGCCAGAAAGGGGAACTCCTTGGAAGCAGTCAACCAAAAACTGTCCAAAGGTAGATCAGCAAAGCTTAGCTTGAAACCACGATTTTGTCTCAGTTCAGTTAGTTCCTCCTGCTCCTGTGAAGTCATGTCCTTTCCAACAACTGCTGAGCTGTATGGGTCCCTAACCCAGTCAAGACTGTCCGTGGAGGCTGAAGAGTAATAGAATGACATCTTTTCCTCCAGAGTTTTCAGATGTTTACCTTTTATCTCACACAGTGCAGCAGTGTTAACATGTAGCCATTACTTGGTGAGTGGGAACATTTCAAGGTTGCCACTTTCCACATGTTGTTGCCGGAGGTGCACCTTTGAACGGAAGCCATTTATTTGTGAGTAAGTTTCCGTTTTGGCCTTGCATCCGTCTGTTCAGTTCATTCAGATGATGAAAAATATCCACCAGATATGCCAGCCTTGCACACCACTCATCACTTGCAAGCAGCTTTGCGTAATCGGATCCCTCATTTGTCAGAAACACTTTAAGTTCCTCCCGCAGCTCATACACACGGGCCAGCACCATGCCGCGCGACAACCATCGGACTTCCGTATGGAACAGCAGGGCCTTATGATCCGCTCCCATTTCCTCACACAAAGACGCAAATATGCGGCTTTTCACAGGACGTGTCTTTACAAAGTTTACCATGTGCACAACATCATTCAACACAGGGGTTAGGTCTGCTGGTAAAGTCTTGGCCACAAGGGCCTCACGATGTAAGAAACAGTGCGTAACAATCACATCTGGGTTTATTTCCTTCACTCTGCTGACGAAACCTTTGGTGCGCCCGACCATGGCTGCGGCTCCATCAGTGCAGACACTCATGCAGTTTTCTCACTTAAGTCCTCCTTGTTCAAGATATTGTGATGTGACCCGAAAAATTTCCTCTCCTGTCGTTCTTTCTGGCAATGTCTTGCAAAATAGGAAGTTTTCTCTGATTGCGTCTCCATCCACAAAACGCACATTGGCCAAGACTTGAGCATGTCCACTAATATCCGTATACTTATCAAGTTGCAGAGCAAATTTCTCACTGATATGGATCTTTTCCAAAACCACACTTTCGATGTCTGCATACATGTCAGCAATACGTCTAGAAATGGTGTTATCTGAGAGAGGGACTTTGGCTATTTCATTAACTGCTTCAGGTCCGAGCATCTCATTTACAATGGCTTTGCAGGCGGGTATTATTAACGTCCCTGCCACAGTGTGGGACCTTTTTGATTTAGCTACAAGTTCAGCTACATGGTAGCTAGCTTTAAGGGCTCTCTCATTTACCTTTGTGGTTTTTCTCATAAATGTTGCCTGCTTCTCCGTGTGTTCACGCAGGCGAACAAAATAGTCCACATTCTTGTTTTGAAGCGAAGGGTGTTTCGTTTGGAGATGGCGTTTAAGCTTGCTTGGTACCATAGCACTGTTGGATAGCTTTTCACCACACACCAAGCACAACGGAATCGGTGTCGTTGCATCCCCGGTGAAAGTAAATCCAAATGAAAGGTAACTCTCGCTGTATTGCCTCGAGCTCACCGTCTTTGCTTTCTTTTGACCTACACTCATACTAGGGCTTTCATCTTGGTCCGAATTTTGTCCAGGGCCCAGTTTGGAGTTAGCATTTTTCCTCTTCAAAAACTTATCCATCACTGTCACCGCAGTCTCACTAGCCAAAGTGCTGTCACTGCCACCTGTCACATTCATGCATCACTAATTCTCTTGTCTCAACGTACAATGCAATTCGCTACCTTCTGCCATCTAGTGATATGGAAGAGTATTACATGATTACGCTGCCAGTCACTACTACAGCGCAGACACTCGAAAATGGCATATTATTTGCAGATAATTAATTATTTGTTTTCAAAAAATGTTTTTAGACCAATTAGGTGAAATTGGATAATTTCCCACGGCACACCTGACGATCTCTCACGGCACACTAATGTGCCACGGCAGACTGGCTGAAAAACACTGTTCTACGGGACTCGATTCGAAAGTGAAACCACGGATGTATGCAGATGGCAACAGCGACCGACAATGAAGTTCATGTGAAAAGTAAGTTTATATAACATCGCTAAAATGGTTGATTTCATTGTTAATTCGTGTTAAATATTTATCAGTGAAAACGAGTCATTTGATTCTCCACAATAAACCACAACCTGGTAAGAGGTGTTCATTCTGTCTCTGTCATTTTTGTAAAGACACTGATGCTGTGTGTATGTGTGTGTGTGTGTGTGTGTGCACGCGTGCGTGCGTGCATGACATATAACTACAACGTGCTGGAAAAGTTATTACTAGGGCTTTATGAATAAGTGCTTTACCTGTTTATATTGAACAGTATATTTGTATGGCTTCAGTGTATTGTTAATGCTGATATGTTTCATGTTTCTCCACAGCAGTCTTCTGCAGTCAGGGCTGAGCTGAGTTCATGATGTATCATAAGATCTTACTCCATGGAGGATGTTTGAGAGAGACACCATCTCCTCCTACAGTCACATGACCTGTAAGGACTTCATTCACCATGTACTTATTTATACTTTATATATATTCATTTATAGCGCAGCATATAGGTTGCAATATGTTGATTTGAACCAGTGATACACTGATAAGATTTTTCAGAGCCTCACCACTTTGATCCTCCTCAGCTTTTTGATTTTACGTATATTCATAAATTCTTTATTTTCAATAGTCACTGTCAAAGACCAAACTGTATTTAATATTGTAAAATAAAAAGCATAGATTGTTTAAGTGCTGTTAAAAAGTTGGTTTTTTTGGTGTAGTAGTCAATTTGACTTGACAGTTGGCGTGACGTGATGGTGTAACCACGGTGATGCAATAACCATGACAGCCCTAATGACCAGGAGTTACAGTATGTACATTATAATTAACCTTTTATATTGATGTAACTGAAACCTGCCACTTTATGTTTTACTATGAAATCATGAACACTGACGCTGAGGCAAGTGAGGCCTTCAGTTTTTTGGGATGTTGGTCTGGGTTCTTTTGTGACCTCCTTGATTAGGCGTAGAAGCACTCTTGCAGGAATTTTGGTAGGTCACTCCTGGGAAGGTTCACTACTGTTCCAAGTTTTCTCCATTTGTGAATAATTGCTCTAGTCCATTGTTCTCTGGAGTCCCAGAGAATTAGCAATGGCTTATTAACCTTTTCCAATTCAATTAAATTCAATTTTATTTGTATTGCGCCAAATCGCAACTTCCAGACTGAGAGATGTCAATGATTTTGTTTCACAGATGTTCTTGAATTTCTTTAGTTCATGCCATCATGTGTTGTTTTTTGAGACCATTTACCCGACTTCACATTGCCAGACAGGTACTATTTATGTGTGTATGTTTGTGTGAAATGTAAAGTGTCCTTGGGTCCATTGAAAGGCGCTATATAAATTTAAGTTATTATAATAATTATTATTAATTTTAAGTGATGTTAAGACTAAACAAATCTGGCATTAATCATGCCTGGGTGTGGCTAGTGACATTGAATGCTAATATCAATAACTTTTGGTTAATTGTTTGATTTCAAAACTGAAGGGCAATTACTTTTTCACATTGGGTCAGGTTGGTTTGGATATCTTTTTCCTTCAATCAATGAAATCATCATTTAAACACAGAATTTTGTTCCTGATTGATTATCTTTTACTTTATGTAAAAATCCATTTTTCAGTGTTTGAACAGATAAATGTGTTTCTGTTTCCTGCCGGCCCACAAACTGTGAAAAATGACCAGCCTGTTGTTTTTTTTTAGCTGACAAAACCATACAGCCTGGCTCTGAACAACTGGTTCAGATTTCTCTCCCACTGTGATGTCAGGGTTGGACTCTTTTGGGATAACCCCGCCTGCAATCTGAGAATCTCCCCTTCTTCGGTTGACCAATCACAACAGACTGGGCCAGCTGGCCAATCAGAGCAAACTGGGGTTTATCGGGAGGAGGGGCTAAAAGAAATCCAGGTGTTTTAGACAGAGGGTGAAAAGAGGAGCTGCAGGAATAGGCAGTATGAGATCACTGATGCCTTTTCTGAACATTAGTACCCAAATTAAAAGTATGAACCTGAATATGAGTATAATATGTCACCTTCAAAATTAGTTGGATGATCTGATATATTTTGGTGTGACAAATATACAAAAATAGAAGAAATCAGCAGTGGGCAAATATTTTTTGACTGCACTGTACCATTTCTTTTAATCCAAGACTTTATGGGATTGGAATACACAATTGCTGGATTGCACCATTAAGAACAACTAACATTTCCACCACTGCTATAAATGCTACTACTTGTATTTCAAACATACACGCTAAAGTCCCCAACAAAAAAAACATTCTTTCAAAGAGTTCTGCAAGCCCATAAGAGCTCCAGATCCCGGCAGATCAATACACCACTGGATGAAACATAGCAGAAAACTTCTGACTGTTGCATTTGTATTTAATAATGCAGAATGTTGTTGTGACTGTTAAACAACTAAAACGCTAAAGGGGTTCAAACGCTGTGCACCTGGTTCTGAAGTGGTGGAGCAGAAAGTCCTGAAGTGACAGCCAGTAGCTGGGTAGATCGAAACATCAACCCTCCTCCTCAAGCGCCATACTGTGAGCAGCTCACTCAGCGGTCTGGAAGACACAACACATCACACAGACCGCTTCAGTTAAAATTGTTTAGACTTCATATGACAAAAATTCACTGAAACAAGCTGGAAAGGATAACATACTCATTTCATTTCAAAGGAATGCAATTACCAAACGTGCAATATATATATATATATTTCCATGTGCAATTACTGTTACTGCTCTGTATATAGTATTAATATTTTAGATTTTGTACATACCTATTGCGTTTTTTATATTTTGCTATCCACTTTGCTGCTTTTTCACCCAAATTTCCCCATTGTGGGACGATTAGGATTATCTTTTCATTTTTTATAACCTTGGAGCTTATCAATACTACTACTACGAGCTTTCATATTTAAATAGCAGCCGTTTAATAGCAGGTTTCTGTTCCCATTCCTATGCCTGATTTTTTTTTCCCACCAAACATTCAGTGAAGAAGAATGCCAGAGTCAAAGCTAATTGGAGACGAAGGCCCACCCCTTCTCTGCCTCTGATTGGCTCAGACAGTGGTATTCTTCTTCCCTGTATGCTGGTAGGGAAAAAAAACTTAACGCTACACACAGACAGGGCAGGTAAATGTTAGGCGCAATCAGGGAAATTTTTTTTGTCACAGTCCACAGATCTTTGGTCGACCGTAAAGCGCTTATGCCAACTTGGGGATAGAGCTAGCATCCATCTTCTTCACTCACTTTCTGCCAAGCCTTCACCCAGTCATGACACAAATAGCAACTTGTGTCAAAAAGTTTGGGCTGCCCACACACAGCAAGCCTCAATTTCTGATACATTGACAGGACGTCTGACGAGAGTGATTGAGGTAAGATCTCAACACTAATTAGAAATCTCATCAACATGTCCCGCAAATATTTTGCTCAAGTTCAAATATTTCTACTCGAGCAACTGACGCGCCATTGGCGTAGCCCGACGTCAGTGGTGCAAAATTCACGTTCAGTCACTTCTTTGCATTGACTTTGTATGTAATCTACTCGTGCCACGTTCGGTGTGAACGCACCATTAGCCATAACAGCAAACAGTCGAGATATGCAAAGAAATGACATGAGTATAAATCATTAGTTGCTCATTACATGTTACTCAATATGACTTTAATCAGTTACAAGGCAGAAGCGCTGACGACCATGGTTAGTAAGGTGACAACTTGTGTACAAATAAATGAAAGAACAGAGCTTGCACACGCCACAGGCCTGTACTATGACTACTGCTCAACCTACTCCGATTTAACTTGGGGTTAACAAAGGAAGTTGAAGTTGACAAACCCTGGTTGTCTGACTTGGAATTAAACGGAACAGATGTTGGTCTGTTGCAGCCGTGTTAACTAAAGGAGTATGAGGGCGTGCTTAAAAAGGCCTTGTACGGCTGCACAAGCAGAGTCGCTTCAAAATGTCCCAAGCACCGTATTTCATGGAGGAAGAGTGCACATATGAAAAGTTCATAGACACGCGACGGCCAAAAGTAACACCATTTCTGCCAACTAAGCCAGGGAGGCTTGTTGGTAGAGATGTAATGGTATGAAAATTTAACCTCGCGGTTATAGTGACCAAAATTATCACGGTTGTCATTATTATTGCGGTATTTTTAAAACATGATGAAAATGTTCAAAAACATACATAAACCTTTCAAAAGAATGGCTCATCGTTCAGTTTTTTGGCTTTGCTTTACTTTCACCATGCCTTTATCTATATATATATATATATATATATATATATATATATATATATATATATATACAGTCAAGCCCGAAATTATTCATACCCCTGGCAAATTTTAACTTAAATTTACTTTCATTCAACCAGCAAGTTTTTTCTTGATTGGAAATGACACAGGCATCTCCGAGAAGATAATAAGACGATATAAGAGGCAGCATTGTGGAAAAAAAAAATTTAACAAAAGTGGCATGTCCAAAATTATTCATACCCTTTGCAAACTATCACAGTCTATGGGAAAATCCAAAGTTCTATACCATTCCAAATAGTCCAAGCTGGTCTAAAGCATCTTATTTACACTGATTCATTGGGAACAGCTGTTTGAATCAACTCAACAGGTGAAAAACAGCAGCACTCTGCAGTTGGTTTGTGGACAGTTATGGCTAAGACAAAGGAGCTCACTGAGGACATGCGGCTGCACATTGTGGCTGCTCACAAGTCAGGAAAGGGCTATAAGGCAATATCTAAATGTTTTCAAATTCCAGTGGCTACGGTGCAAAGTATTATTAAAAAATACAAGGACGTGGTCGGAACCCACTGTTGTCTCAGACAAGTCTGTTCAGGCTCTTTAATGTTAGTTGACTACAGGATGAGAAACCAGAATGTTCAGGAACATTTTTCCCCAATTGGACAGTTTGGCTTTGTCTGATTGGATGGTCAGTGGGCAACATTCCGATTGGAATTGAGCCAACTTAAAAAAGTAAAGCAACCAGCTGCAAAGCTTTTTGAGTTTACTCAACTTAAGGTCTAATGCTGTGTCAAATTAAATTAAGAAGTTTGCTCTAAGTGCCATCTTAAGTTGGTCAAACTAATTATTAACATTCAGATCTACTGATATATCCAAGTTAATAATACTTAAATGAATACATTTCATAAACCGGTAACTTTGTGTTCATTTGGATTGAAAACATACAGAACTTTACCTTTAACTTAAAATGTGTTGTTACTTCAACTTCAATGCCCATTAGATGAGTGAACTCACATCTTTTGCACCGTTGCCTTACTTTGTTCACAGCATAAAAAAACATTCCTTGAACATTTCTCTCTTTTATTGAACCAAACTATAAAGCATAACATGTATAAAACAAATTAGTATAAATATTTGTAAAAATTACTTTTTGAAATGTAACAGGTGAGGTAGTCTATAACAAATAACAGATTACAGTTTTTCCCCTAGGATGGAGTTGTAGCAGTGGAGGTGCATGCAGGGGGGGGGGAATTATGAGGTGGTACTCTTATCGATACTACTTATGGATACTGCATATCTGGTACTTTACTACTAGACAAATGTTTTGTTTCTAGCACTGGACTCAGTAAATTGTTGAACACTGAACGGCACTATATTGAAAAAATCATTAATGTTAATAAGTACATGATGTTGTGTGTTGAGTGATGAGACTATAACATATAGCCTGTCAAAGGAAAAAAGTAACACAACTCTATATATAGTTTACTTTCACTCTCACTAAATATTTCACTGATCGCTCATGTTACCCACTTTTGCAAAACATTTGTTTCCATTGTGGCAAGGAGTGTGGTTTCCTATATTTTTTTCAAGTACAATAAGTCTTTCACACTCTTCCATCCTGTCTTCACACGGAGCAGGTGAGTGTCTCTTTCGGCGCAGTGAGATCTGACCACGCCCCCTGCACAGTGCAGGCTGCGACGCAGTCACAGAGACTCAGGATTGGAATAGCGAAGATTCATCATAGATGAATTAATGAATTTCTTTAGTACCTTAGCAGCACTGGCAATGTGACTCACTGAACGTGACTGACGCTTAGGGGCTGGAATGTGCTACGATCCTTGAAAATAAAAGTCAACTGACGTTCGGCAAGTTCAATTTTGATTACCGGTGTTGGTAGAGAAGTCTTTGCCAAGCACCGATCATGGCAATATAGGCCAATCAGCGCCACCGATCGGTGCACCCCTACATGTGACTGTTTATTAAGAACAACTGGGAAACCTGCTGATTGTAAATATAGGATCATGATTCATTCAGATCTGTATTAATAGTAGTAACTTCAGAGTTACATATAAAAGTAGGAAATTTCAAAATTCAGTCACTGGCATTTGAACCTCAGTATCAATTAGAGTTTGTCACCAACCTCCGCAGTGAGCTCATCCTTCTGTTCTGCTCCTTGTCAGGGAGAGTTCTGTGAAGTACAGTAAATACAGTGTCAGACAACTACAGTACAAGTACAAAGGGATCTCAAGGTGCCCTGTGGAGTTTTTAACAGGATCATCAAGGATACACACACTGTGTTCTGGTGAGAAGCTTGATTCCTAGAGAAAATTCCACAGGGTGATTCTAATAATTTCAATTAAAAACTTTGATTTTTATCTTGAGCCCTGCCATCATGCTCACTTAGAATTTAGATGCCTGTTTATTCTGAATGTTTGACTTGTTTACTTGACTTGCGATTTAGCTTTTATATTTCTCAGTGTAGGATGCTACATGTTGGAATTGTTAATTCTCAGCTTCAGAAGCTATGTTTCATATTGGATTTGGACAAAATGTTTACAAAGAATTTTCATTAATGTTCAAAATATTTAGTTCAAGTTCAAGGGAAGTCTTCTGCGCTAACTTTGTCGCTCAAGTTATCATTTCCTGTCGTCATTTCCTCTTGTATCTCTCACTCCGCTCTCACTCCTGGCGGCCTGCTGCGGTGTTCCCCACAGTAGCGGCGAACTGTGCGCCGATTCATAAATACGTTCGTGTGAACTGAGGGTATATGAGAAGGAAACAGGTTAAACTGTCAGAGGACACGCTGTGCTGCTGTGCCCCCCCCACACACACACGCGCGCTGCCACAGCGATGCTGCCGGCCGCTCATGGAGCGAGTGTCGGTGTCGGTGTCGGTGTCGGCCGGGTCACGGGTCTCACCGTGCTGTGTGCCGGTCTCGAGTCCGCTGCTGCAGCTGTAGGTCATCGTGTTGTGGTTTCCTGGGACCCCGTGTTCCGCTGCGGAAGCCGGAAACGACGGGGCGACGGTTTCAGATTAAGAGAGGAACCTCTGCGTGACTACGTTTCCCTTTACATCTGACAGAAACTCTTTGGGTTTCAGATATTGAGTTGTGTTGGGCCAAAGACTTTTGTGAAAACCCCTGTTTTCAGAAATGTGTTTTTTTATGTTAATGTTGAAGGATGTTGTTATGTTTTATATGTTTGCCCATTTTACCACATGCTTTTCACTATGAAATGTTTAGATCATATACTATACAAGTATACATATGTGTACGTATTACAAATATGTTTTGTTGTTTGTATAATCTCATAAAATTCCATTTTAAATCGTAGTAGTTGGGTGTGATATAAGCTTTTATTTTTAAGGCTGTGTAGTCTAAACGGAAATGTGATTTTTTTTTGGGGGGGGGGGCAGTTTTGCATCTGGATGGGTCCGTGTATGTTTTGGTCATTGGATTTTCTTTTTACAAGCGGGTATTAAAAAACAAGACAAGTGGTTATTTGAATTTCGTTGAAATGCAATGCGTTTTTGTTTTTCATTATGAAGGGTACGCTCGGTCAGGTTGAGTCTCAAAGAGTTCTTTCTTGGTTACAGTGAACATAGTGTGATGTACAAAAACTAAAAAGAAAAGAAAACTGAATGAATGACACAAAGAAAGTCTTCCCTTTAACACATCAATATATTTACATGTTGTGTTTTTGCATGGCATTAATTATTGGTCACTTGTTTGCTTTTGATGTTGATCGTTTTTCATGTTAAGCACGTAATGACTGGATTTGCCGACGTGACACCGCAGGCGATTGTTTTTTATAACTACAACAACAATAGTTTTCTCCAGGGTATTTTGATTTCGTAATTAACTTACTCTTTGTCTGATAGTTTGAGTGAGACCGTACATTCCCCATTATGATGGCTGGGACGGCCGGTTTATGTTTCCTCTTTGCTTTCAGTTTTTCTCCCGCACCTGGCGTCTGCTCCACAGCTCTTCCGGGATTTTAGGCTGGGCTCCGGGCTCATTTTTTTTTACCAGATTCATTTATTTATTTGTTTATCTATCTTTAAATTATACATTTCTCATTTGTTAATAATTTATGACCAATAATATATTACTGTGCATTTATGTATTGTGGTTTTTATAAACCCATTTGTAATTTTATGTACATAGATAAATTAGTCATGTTCATTTAGTCAGTTGTAAATTATAAATTTCTTTAAATATACATTTTAAAATACCCATCTAAACATTTCATTGAATAAAATAGCTGATAAAAACATTACAGTATACAAGTATAGAAAATCATAAATGTTAGAATTAGTGTGTGCATTTGGCAGCCTGTCAGTCAATAGTAGGATCCAAGGGGTTAGTGGCAAGAGTAAGCTCAAAGAAATTTAACACAGCAGCTAGATTATAAGAAACCCCCAGAGTCAGTTGGTTGAGCTGCACAAATCTGCAAGTAACATAAGAGCTTTAATTTATTGAATTTGAATAAACTTTGATAAACATTTTAAACCATCTCTAATTCCATCTTTGTTTTCCTTCCTACAAAACAGAATTTTGTTTGCATGTACTGTTACTATTCCAGCACTTTTACCTCAAATGTTTTGACGACAAGCCCACTTGTTTATTGTATTTATCGCATTTTTATTTTATTGCTTTGTTATGTACCCTTGGTCATTATTACTCATTTGATCACACCATGTGCCAATTTTCCACCCAAGTGAACAATAAAGATTTCTATTTTTTTGTGTTTATGGAAGTTGACGGATGATAGACAGAAGTGTAAACCAAAGCGCTTCCTGCAAATGTGAGATAGAATGTTACTCAAATTTGTCCGAATTATTAAGGTAAATCATTAAACCAGTCAGGTCACATTGAGAAACTAATGAAATGGGCATTACTGACACATTTCATGATTTAAATAAAAGTGCAGCTGTGTAGCATAGCCTTCCTACAACAGGGGGCAGCACTGCTGATGCAACTGGACATATCCTTCATGCAGTCGTCATGGTATCTATGAAATAAAGGTCGTCCTCAATTCTGAGCTTGTTTAGAAAATATTTATTTCATGTAATGTACACTGTACAAAGGAACTGAAGCATGTGAGATACACTGAGATCTCATCCTTTACAGTCACATTTAGTGGAACGTTTCTGTCTTAGGTCATAAGTTGCTTCATGATTTGTATTTAAACAATATTGTAACTCGCTTTCAAAAGTGAAAATACCCCAAGATCCAAATACACATTTACTGCTGCACTTCATCCTAACTATCTTTGCTAAATCTAGAGGCATTGTTATTTCACAAATTAAACATAATACATACATTTTTGCTTTGTGTAATGATTTAGGATTTTCTTTTTTTTCAATAAAAGCCTTAAACAATCAACAGTCAATCTATCAGTCACTACGGAGCCCTATATCATTTTATGCAGGTCAGCCCAAAGCTAGGTCAGTGGCCCACTTTAAGGCATAGATGTATTGATTCCATACAGTTTTCAATGTAGTTGGAACCATCAGATGCTGTGTTGACATTGTCAGCTCATGTTGTTGGTCTATGGCGTAATCCGTCAGTTCTGTTGCTGATCCATAAACATCAGTTGGACATATCCTTGATCAGAAACATGAATATCCTTTAAGAGTCACTGCACTCTGTCCCTTACTGGTTCTTTATGCTCCCACAACTTCCCATTTCATGTTCACTTTCATGTTCAGGCTGGGATTGAGTTTTTTAAGCTTTAATGGAGCTAAAAAAAAAATAATCTTATCAAATGGAAAATATGTCAAATGTATTTAATTTAAGAACCACACCATTCACAAAAAACTATAATCTTTGAATCAGTATATTTCTTGGTCGGTCCAAGAATTGGTTCCCTTGCTACATAACAAGAACAACACTTTGGTTCATGACCACATGCTAAACTCATGAAACTACCTTCAACCTCAGCTGTACACTCTGGTTCGTGCTATTAAGCAAATGTTAGAAGGCTAACATGCTAAACTAATATGATAACCATGATAAACTTAAAGGAGACATGTTATGCTCATATTCAGGTTCATAATTTTGATTGGGGTTATTACTCTAAAAGGTTTACATGTCTTATGTTCAGAAAACATCAGTTTCCTGCGGCTCCAGTTTTAGCTCCTTAAGCCTCCCTCCAGAAGAAGCCCAGACTGCTCTGATTGGCCAGCTGGCCCACTCTGTTGTGATTGGCCAACCTCTTCCAGCGTGTGTAGGAAGTTCTCTCACTCTTGCTTTACCCAGCTTTGTTGGGGGTATATGCCTGACTAGCTGCTATGAATGTCTGTAATATGGTGATGTTACCATATTATGGAATTTACAACCAGACTACAAGAGGTGTCAGGAACAGTGTTTTCTGTCGGGGAGAGAAGCTATACTGTGGATTTTTGGCTTTTTTTTTTAACTTTGCATACCTTTTACATACACAAAAACCCCCTATGAAAAGCAAAATATATCTCCTTTCATCTTTAAGTTAGCATTGGTAATATTCTTTTAATTTTCCTTCCAATCTTTATCATCTTCTGCCCTAGCCTGACGTGATGACTGGAAGACTACACATGGTAGAAGTCCAGAGAACAATTGGCTTTAGCCATTATAACTGTGAGCTTGTTAGCATGTTCACTTCAACGTTTAGTGAGTAGCACAGTGTTGTCTTGGAGCCTGGGTCTCGACACAATCCTGATAAATTTTTTTCAAAATCCATATTCTTTACTTTCTATGTGGAATTAGGAAAATGAATTGCGCATAAAACTGAACTGATAAAACTTTTGATAAAATTACAGTTCACACTGATGGCAGAATACATTTCAGATTCATTCTTCAAACTTCAAACCAATAAAAATGCAATCAAATATGTCTTCATTCAAGCATAGATACAGTAGTGAGCATAACATGTAGATGATTGTCAAAAATGTCAGACATTTTCAAATACCCACACGGATGTTAAAATGAAATTTGTAGTTTTCTTAAAGCTACATTTATCAATTTATTTGAACACTTTGATTGATTCAAAGGGGGTCCCCCTGAAGCGACCACTGGTTCAATTCCACCTGGTTGCCATTTGCCATTTGCCATGGCAGGTCTTCCTCTCTTTTTAAAATGCCACTCAAGTAACCTGATGAACACCTGGAGTGCTGTCCACCTAATGAATCCAGTCCAGTATTAACTCACTTTTAGCTTTGTCTTGGTCTCCATTACCACCTGGGGGAAATAATTGGCTCTTTAGCTGTAAATTGCTTTACTTTATTCACCAGCTGCTCTGTAACAATGTTTGTTTGATTGTTTGCTGCAAAGCAAGTATTGGACACTGTCTTTAATGTCTTTTATTATTATTATTATTATGATCATATTATTATTATTATTATTATTATCAATAATAATAATAATAAATAAGATCAGCAGCTGTGACTGGAAACAAGATTGATGATAGCAGAGAGACTGAATCAAACACAAAATATGCTGTCAAGCTAAAACTATGAGCTACTAGACCCCAAAAAACAAATTTGTGATAGCCATCTGTTAGTTCAATACTATGAATGCCTACTCTCATGTTAGATATAGTCATTTGTTTCATTATTTATGATAAAATGTTGATAACAGGAGCTTAATTAGAAATTGATTGTGCCATCCCGACTGAACTAAACATTTCTTAAATACAGTTCTTACTCTGACCTTACGATCCAGTCACATCTCACACAAAAATTAAGAATAATGAAGGTCAAATTTGTTTTGATAACATTTAAATCAAATCTGTGTTTTATGAACATTGGTTCCATCAGGTATGATAAGACTTTATGAAGCATAGTGATTGCTGAAATCTCAGAATGCAGGGATATTGTGATATTATGCACAACAAACAACTACAGTAGTGCAGCAAGTCAAAGTTGAAACATGAAGTGGGTCTTTAAACTTTCATGGGATTTACGACTGTTGAAATGAGTTTGTCTTGCAATGAAGTTTGTTATCAACCAGTCTGATGGTCTGACCATTCATGTTGCTTGTCCCTCAAGATTAAGGTTAAGCAGTGTAGCTATGTTTTGAGGTCTTAGCTATTCACGTGGTAAGTATATCATCATAATTTTATTCTAATATATAAAACTGAATGAATGACAAAATAGAACACATTTTGTAACAGTATTCAGGCATTCCATCCAACACAACCGGAAGTACTGATTAGAGGGACGCCAGTGGGTGATCATTACACTGGATGTTGCATTAGGAACTCCCAGTGAGGGAGTCACCCATGTCTGGTAAACATTTTAATTTAAAATGTTTCAACATAAATTCAGATCCATCAATTTCAATGACGTAGTGAGAAAAATATTTGCCCCACGATTACCCTTCATAAAAAGTAATCCCACTCAAACTCCGTATCTCTCCAGATGAGGCATCCTTACTCCATCCTGTCGCTGCCATCTCCATTGATTTGCACCACACAATCCTTGTTCAAAGGCTCTTTTGAGTGGGCCGTGTCAAAGTGCTGGGTGCTCACCATGTACCTCCCCTGAGCATCCAGTCCCAATGCTGGCACAAAGCGTCGGTCAAACTGGATTTCTTGGCGCAAGTAGGAGGTCCTCTTCTGACAGGAGTCTCCAGTTCCCTCTTGCATGGCTGACAGAAAGACCACCAACTCAAAGTGGTTGGACGTACCCTCACATAGGGCAGGGTAGAGAGGGCTCTGGCGATTTAGAGGGTGGTAAAAGGTGAGTGGGAAGATGAAGAAGGGACAGGGTTGTTGCCCTAGATGATCCAAGAGGAAGTCCATAGAAGTCTGGTGTAGGGTCTGACCTTCATGCTCCTCGTAGAGCACAGCACTCACCTTTACGTCCACCAGAGGTCGCTGCAGTAGGTTGGTGGCTCGTAGCATGAGGCAAATTTGGCCCTGGTGTTGGCCCACCAATGCCTGGGGGCTGAACTGGATGGCTCCTGCTCGCTTCTGGGGACGTGCAATCTTGGCTACAAATGCACCTGATGAAAGACAGTGACACATCAATTTCATCATCCAGCACATCTGTATACAAGGCTTTTTCTATCACACATCATCCACACACTGCCAGCCCAGCTGTCAGGGGTAATTAAATGTCTTTCCCCAGGACACTGGGGCACGTGGACGATAGGAAGGGTTTCCAACCATTAACCCTCTGGTTAGTGGATGACCCTCTCTAGCTCTTCAGCCAAAGGAATATGGCCATTTCTGATTGGTTGAAATGCAATGACGTCACACATTGTACTTCGAGTTGCTCTGCTTTTCAGCCAATGAGCATTCACACTGCCTTTTCAGAAGGAAATGCAAATTCAGGTTAAGAACGGACAATGCACAAGTACTTTTTAACAGTGTGTAATTGTCAAGATGATCATAGAAACAATCATGCAAAAAACTCATTGCTTTGACATGAAGATATACAATAAAATCTGTCCCAGAATAATTCAATAAATATTGTAGTCAGAAGTGATGTCTATGATGTATCCTCTGAATCATGATTTTTTTCTTATCATAAAAAACAAAAATGTTAGTTTGACTTTTTGACAGGTCATTTACACACAAGTAAGAACAATAACTAATTAAAGCTGCAAGCAGCGATGATCGGGGCCTCGCACATACACGCACTTGTCCTCATTGCTCTGACAGATTTTTTTCGTACCTAACAGGAAATCCCAATCCCTACCCGAATCAGGGTGTGTATCCCACTCCCCTCTCCTCTTTTCTCTCTTCCTATCTTTCTTCTCCCCCCCCCTCTCTTCGCTACTCCTCTTTCTGCCTACCTCTTTTCTCTCTCTCACCCCAACCAGTATTATTTTTGTAATTTTAAGTATCAGTCTGGTAGAGATGAAAGCAATCTCTACCATACAACTCCTCTCTCCCCCCATGTATTTACATTACATGTCACTAACTCTGTGTTTTCTCTTTCTCCTAGTGTATCTCTGACTCCAAGGCTGCAGGATCCAAATTCGTCATTATTATTATTATTATTATTATTAATAATAATAACAATAATAACGCAATATAATTGCATCTAACAGTGTCAGTTTTATTTTTGTAATCAGAATTATCAGTCTGGTTGAGATTAAAACAAAGGTTATATGACTGTTCTCTCTCTTCTCTCCTCTCACCAACCGGTCACAGCAGATGTTTCTCCAACAACAGAGTCTGGTTCTGTTAGAGAAAGGGAGTTTTTTCTCTCCACAGTCGCCAAGTGTTGCTCATTGTGTGAACTGTTGGGTTGTCTTTGTAATAATCGACCTCACTTTGTAAAGTGCCTTGAGATGATGTATGTTGTGATTTGGTGCTATATAAATAAAATTGAATTTAATCGAATTAAACTAAACCCCTTGTGTGTCATTTAATCGGTTAGGCCTTTTCTATACGTTACCCAAGGTTGAAGTGGATCTGATCAACCGTCAAGCAGCCAGGTACAGCACTCAAGATATAAGGGGCTGCTATGGAGCCCCTGGCCCACACCCAGAGCCAAGCCTCTGTCCCCGAGTAGCATTTAAAATATTTGTATACCACATTTCATGCGTTTTTCGCCTATGGGACCAGCCTCAAAAATGGCCACACGTGGCGGAAAAAGGACAAAAATCCATACAGAAACAATATGGCCACCATTTTTATGCCCACCAATCTTTATTCTACTTGTTTTAGTGTAATTCTATTTAACTAATTATAACAGGTTATTTTACAATTTTATACAAACGCATACTAATGCAGGTAATGTCTATAATCGATAACATGTTCTGCTATTGTCCAATGTGAATAGTATAGGATATGATGCAGAATTGATGCTGTGGATGTGCTAGGCAGTTTTCTTTACCAGGCTGTGCCTTTAAGCAGAACTTTTAAAGCGCTAGTAGTATCAACTTAACAAAGTAGTAACAACTTTTTCCACTTTTGTTGTTGTAGTTTTTGACTAAACTTAAAACATGTGGAGTAATAAGAAGAATCAGTAATAAAAACACTGCTAACTATTCTACATTGTCCGTCTGAGTCTCTAGCTGCAATACATGAACGGGCAATGAAATTACTCTAGACAGTGTTAAGTCAATCATAAATAGTAAATGTTGCATGGAGGCTATACTCAAGATATACCAGTGTGCAATAAATTTAGTTAGCGAAAATAGTCGCCAAGTGCTTGCTCATTGTGTGAACTGTTGGTTCTCTATAATATTGTCAGGTGTCTACCCTAGATAATGTATGTTGTGATTTAGCCCTTTACAAAGAAAATTTTTATTTTATTTAATTGATTAAAAAATGTGCTTTTGTATGTTACAATGAGGAACATGCCTTGAATTACAGTACATGATAGACAGCAGTAGCCTTGGAACATTTTTGTCTAGCAATTATCTCTTAATGTAATTTATTACAAATTAGAATTTGCCATTTTTGATTGAAAGTGAAAGTTTATTGAGGATACAGTTGTATTGGTGTTGATATTTAACCTTCCTGATCATCCACGCTTTCTCATGTTGTTTAGCTAATTTTTTGTGAGTTAACTATTCAGGATTTTCAAACTTAACTCAAATTACAATTCTGGTTATTGTGCAAAATTTCATAAAAGATAAAAATAAAGTCACTATAAAATGACATAATATATTTATTTTGTGGGCACGTGGGGTGTAGCTATTATTATGAATGCTGTAAAATATGTGTATTTACATATAAACAGGTTTAACCTCTTTGTGCTGAACAGAAAGAAACAGCTATCAAGTAACAATGAGCAGATTTCTGGCTTGAGGAAGCTGAACACTTCAGGTAGTTGAATTCTGACCAATCACACATTTATCTCTTTATGACAATGTCTGTAGCATTTAATTCATTATGCACTCAACGTTTCATTATTTGTCTGCCCTTCATCAGATATCACAAGATGTAGCCATGAGGTTTAATCATAATTGTACAAAGGCAGCTTAAGTTATGAGAGTTGAGACCTGATGAGCATATAATATTTATTTTGTCGACATATGTGGTGTATAATGCTTTAGAAGAACATGTGTTATTATAGCCGTCTGTAGCAATAAACGGGGTTCATGCAATAAACACTGGGCCCTAATCCAAGGTGGATTATTACTAAGTAATTCCTGTGACAGACAGACAGAAAGACAGACAAAGGTCACCTTTTACAATTTACCTGCTAGTGGTGTGCGGATCGATACACAAATATTCATACTTCTGATACTGGTAGAAATTTACTACACTATGGACAGTATTTCCCGCGGGTTTTCTAAGAATTATTTATGTTTCTGTCTGTAACAGTTATTTGAACTACAGCTCTATAAATGCTCCACACACACTAGGACTGACAGGCATACCAGAACCCATGAGGTCCACCAGGCTAATAAACCCCAGATCACCTTTCTCCACTTTCTCTTTCTGACTTTCCTCACAGGGAGACTAGTCTCTTTCCATTTCTCCAATCGGGGAGTCAACAAATCTCTTTCTGCTTCCCTGAGTTCCTGACTTCCATGCAGGCCTAGCAATCTGATACATACCTGATACACTGTCTACAAGCAGATAGGGGGACAATATAAATATACTGTACCATAAGTCACCCAGCAAATGTGACATTTTGTCTGCATGCGTCAGCATATTTGTTCCATAAAGCAATTTCTCCCATCACTATTGAATACTTTTAGGGCTACAAACAAACTATAAGGCAACACCCGTAATGTAATTGGCTCACTTTGGTTTCTGGTTCCTCTTCAGACAATCGATCTTTCCTGTTTGTTTTGGGGTAGTAGATTTACCTGAGATTTACTTAAGCGATAAATATTGCTACACTATATTTAATATATAGTGTACACCTATGGATACTAGTTACTTCACAGATAAACTCCCAAACTACATACAAAAAACTATATATTTCAGTTCCACCTCAACCAGCAACAGCATTAACATCTTACGTGCATCTATAATAATATATCAATAAAAAAAAATTCAATTAGGATCAAACATGCTGAAATGGCTTTAGTACATTTTGTTGCTAATACCTATATACATTTACTTAAGTAGTATTTCCAGTACAGTACATTTACAGTGTGATAATTTACTTTAGGAACAGATCTGAGTAACTCTTCAACTGTTGCTAGTTGGGATTTGGGTAAGTGAAGGTTTGGTTGAAGTCCAATACAAAGTTAATGATTTGTGTAAAGGCGTTAGGTGTACCTGTGATGAATGCTTCCAGCATGAGCCCCAGCAGCATCTGAACAGCCAACAGTGCTATGGCACTGGGACAGTCCCCACTGGGAAACATAGTGCCATAGCCAATGGTCAGCTGTGTCTCCAGGGAGAAGGAAAAGGCAGCAGTGAAGCTGGTAATGTGTTTCACACAAACCACATGCCCCTGTGGGGGGGCATCATGGTCCTTTACAGCCAGGTCTCCATTCAGGTGGGCCAGCAAGTACCACAGACAGGCAAACAGCAGCCAGTGGGCGAGGAAGGAGGCGCAGAAGGCCAGCAGGACCCATCTCCAGCGCAGACCCACCAACAGTCCCCACAGGTCCTGCAGGGCCAGCAGCCAGGCTCTGCCCGAGGCCCTGCACCATGAGCCTGAGGGACACAGGGGGGGACTAAGGGCACAGTGTCCATCTTTGGTGACCAGGCGCTGGCGCGGTGGAAAGGACAAGAGAGGAGAGGAGGAAGCCTTCCCACCCAGAACACTGCTGGTGGATTTGGTTGTCATGGTTACAAGTGAGGATGATCCTGAAATGAAATGATGAAAGAAACTCAGGAATATTTCATGAGCATTTTGAGGCATACAATTATCAGTTCATTTAAGTTATCATCAACATATTAAACTTCAATTGGCACCAAAGTTGTTGTAGATGTTGACAGCTTGTTAGTTCAGATCCAAGGTGCCTCGAGCTCAAACCAGTCTTTTTGATTATGTGAGAACTGTTCAGGGTTGCCAGGTCTACGTGACAAAACCAGTCCAATGGTCAATCAAAACCAGCTCAATACCAGAACTCAAAATACACTGCTGCCATACCACATTCACTGCTTTTAAAGTCCCACAGCATTACTATCATTGCCAAATGTGTTGTAATATCAGTATTACAACACAGTATTACTACAATTAGTAATAATAACAGTATATTATCATATATAAATGTTGCTTTGTGAATGTTTTGACCAATTGACTGATGCACAAATTAATCTGTCAGTTTTTGCTTTCTCTTCTCTTTTTCCTCCTTCACCATGATTGGACGACATTGATCTACTTTTTGTTTGCCTTTTTGGTTTTCAGTGAAATGTGTTAGTGTTTTCTGAAAAAAATGACAATGGCTAATCGGCACCATCAGCATGCAGCATTCTTAGCTAGTTAACATGCAAACATTTAGCATGCAAACATTTTTGGAAATGTTAGCATGCTAGCTAAGAATGCTGCATGCTGATGGTGACAATGATTAACCATTGTCATTTTTGACACTGTTAGCTTTCATCTGCCACCACTCTCTGAAGAAAAGTGTGTAACCTTACACACTGTAAAAACCCCATCATCTGTTTGCCTTCAGGATTGGCATGAAATGTGCTGAGCACCCTCTTTTATAGGTGATGCAAATCAGTCAGTGTCAAGTTTTTGCTAGGAGGTCAAGCTTTAAGTCCTCCACAATGTGAGTTACATTACATCACATTACATTTATTTAGCGGATGCTTTTGTCCAAAAATGACCATCAACCATGAAGATTTCACCCAAAAGTGCAAAAATCAATAGAGTATATGAACATTTATCAAATAGGCAAAAACAGCTTTAAGTGCTCTTTTTATAAATTTTTTAAAAATAACAAATTCAGGGGGTAAGGTCTGAACAGGCGAGTTGCATTTTAAATAATACTAGAGTAGTACAGTAAATACACAGACACAATAGAGTTTGTAGAGATACCCCCACACTACATGGTGGCCTCTTAGTTGTGTGTGTGTGTGTGTGTGTTTTCACTATTGCTGTGAGCCTATGGCTACGATTTCGTGGTAGACTGCATGCCGGTGTGTCAAAGTCTGTAGTTGATATATGACACTGCTGCCAACACTGTGGCCACGGTGTGCAGGCCAGGGTCCACACATCGCTGTCTAAAGACAAAGTTGGGCTCCACTAAGGCTGATGGTGTTGCCAGCCTTGTCCTCAACGTGGTTTAGAAATGAGAAATGTCTTTGAGTGGAGTGTGGCTTCAGTTACCGCAGGACTGAGGAGCAACCACCTGCGGTGTGACCTCTGGCCCTGGCCTCCCTCTTCTCCATTCAGAGTAGGACAGTGACTGTTTCCCTCTCATTCCCAATAGACACTAGAAGGTTGCCCCAAGCGCAGAGACTTTCCCTCCATTTTAATAGATAATGTTCACGATTTTCATCTTTATAATTAATAAAACAATGATTTCATAATTATCTTGTGTTGTCTTTTTTGCCTTACTGTGACTGGTTGATGTTACAATTTGTTGAAGCAGAACCCAAATGCAGGTAAGGGAATAAAAGGAGAATTTAATAAAAAGAAACAAAAAACAGACTTCCGGTCTTTAAAGGAAAAATAAACAAAATCCAACTGTCCAAAACTCAAATCCTATCTCAGCTTCAGGCCACAGAACATAGGCGAAAACTCAGGAACATAAACAGGGAACACCAGGGAACAGAGCAACACATAGCAGAGCTGACACCTAACTAAACAGACGAACCAACCAGAACCAAGGGAGGCACAAAGACTATATACAGAGGGCAGAGGTACAGGAACACAGGTGAGACACTTTAGGAACAGGTGCACACAATCACAGGGAAACACTAAAAAACATAAAGTGACCGCATAAGACACAGGACAACAGGAAATGAAAGCAAAATAAAACAGGAAATACCAAACCCAAGATGAACAAAAGACAAGCGATCACAAGAAAGTAACTTTATATAAACAGAGACACATAAGGAAGGGCAATCACAGAAATCATAAGACACAAAATGTCTACAAAGAGTTAACAAAGTTCATCAATGTCATTGCAGTGGGTGAGTTACATTTGTTCTGATTGTCGACAACAGTCTGCACATTTGTGTTAGATAATCCGTGGTATCATCTGTCTGTGCTTCTCATCCTGCTTGCCCTGTATGATTGGATGCTGACATCAAAGTCTAGCTCTGATGACAGGACTACGAAGAGCTGATCTACTGCACGTGTTTATTATTGGAGTAGGACATATAGTCATTACATGTCTGACTAAATTCATTGGTGTAAACTGGTGTTAAGTTAAACCTTTTTATTTTCGTCAAATAACATCTGCATTTATAATCCCAAACAATAACAAAGTGGCTGCTGCTGTAGGGTCGATCACCAGGAGGACATACTTTACCCTTTTAGCCTCACTTCAAGATTGTTAGACAAGTTTAGCAGATCCTGGACACATACACAATATTGATATCCATCTTTCCATTGAACTCTGAGTCAAATTGTTAACAATTACATTTCCTGTTTTCCTCTTTAAACCTCAAGGTGTATCTAAATTAAACAGGACACATGTATGTAGAGGCACTCTGAGCACCAGATGTATGTGCATGCAGTCCGACAGCTAGAGTGCTGTCCTTTCCAGAGTTTTTATTTCTATGTCAATATTGTTGCCAGGAGATTAGAGCAGATCCCAGCTGGGAATCTGTCTGAGGAACACAGCGACATGCAGAGCAGGAATGTGTCTTTCATCTGTGTGTGTGTGTGCGTGTGTGTGTGTGGGGGGGTTCACTGCATGAGACCATTATGGCTGCAAGTTGATTTAATGTCACAAACTGGTGACAATATACATTTACTAGCAGTTTATGCATGAATTCATTATGCACATGCAGCATCACAGTATTTTTTTTAAGTTAGCATAGTTGCACATACAAAAAGAAGGAAGATATATGAAATTAAAGAAACATAAATTCAGTCTTATGTTCGAGTTTTTAGAATGAAGTTTAATGACATCATATTGTCAGTATTATTGTGTGTGTGTGTGTGTGTGTGTGTGTTTGTGTGTACGTGTGTGTCTGTAGTGTGTAGTAAGTGCAGGGTGAATGTTCTATTGAATAATTATTATAATTATCAATAATTATGTATTTAGGTAAGAAATTTGTCTTAGCGCTCAGGCTGGGGAAATCAACAAGGTTGTCACATGAGAGCCCTTTGCTGGCTGGGGCTGTATTTTTCTCTGGATCAGGCAGTCACCACATAAAACAGTATTAATGTCAGGTCTGGTGTCAGGACATGGTTCATTTAGCTAACCAGGGCTGAAAACAGGATAGAACAACCAACCTGGCCCCGTCCATACAGACAAAAACATAGTTTTGATTAGATTTCTGGTACAGTCATGATTGTGCCAGACATGTCAACTTCGCTGTGGCAACAAGACTTCAGGAATCAAGACGAGGTATGTCTGAGGCCGACAACACGGTACTGACAACACAATAAGAATGAGCTCGTTCAGTGGTTCACCGCTTGCGCATGCTTAATGTCACGTCTCCTGGAATTCTAAAGATTGCAGACAATGACGTAAAATCTTTGATTTTACACTTACAGTGAACATCAAACAACAACTTTTTATGACAAAATCGGAATGAATAATATATTGGTTTCAAACAAAGAATCACTTCATCTTTATGACGTCAACTTAGGCAACACCCTTCTTTTGCTTTTTCGCCACATTTAAATATCTGCCAAGGTCAGAGGAAATGGAAATACAAATGTACTCTACATCAATCCCTTTGAGATCTCTTATCATATTGTGGCCCTACAACCAGCTGCTATTCAACAAGAATCACTTAGAATTATACAAATGATATACAACACAGTATTGACTTAACTTTACAAGTGTTGACAGATGTTTTTTTTTTTTTAGTTTGGACAGAATCAGGCTAGTATTTTTTATCGCATACTTTGAACTATATTTATGAATGGGTACATTCAGAGAAAAGTAGGTTTCATCATCTTAAATCCAAGCGTTGATCATGAAATTCTTGAGAGAAATATTCCTTTACTGTGTCTTGGCTTATTTTAACATCTGTATATTTTCTATATTTTTGAGAACACTTCCGTAGTAAAACATGAATTATCCTCCCTGTGAAGTGTTCAGATATATGACGATGCAAACAAACAACACTTTGTGTAACTCCTCTGAGGAGCATGGAGCCTTGAGGGCTGGTGGAATATTCAGACTTCTGGAATCATCTATTACTGACGGATACATGTGACAAAGCCTTGTCAGCCATTTTCCCGTTAAGCTATCTGTGCTATGTACAGTACAAGTTACAGAGCAATTTAGAGCAAATGTGCCTTTATGGCAAACTCAAAGGGCTGCAGAGAGGTTTATGTAACATTCAGCCCATACTGTAGCTGTTCACCTCTTTTATCTCCTTCAAATGCTACTTAAAAGATACCACATCACCATCAACTGTTCTGTTTTAATAAAAAAATGATCATGTAAGTAGTCCTGCATTTCAGATTCACTTGTGTCCACAGTCAGTTAACCACCTCTGGCTTGGGAAGAATTTTAGCTGATAAAAAAACTAAAAACAGAAAGAGTTCCATTAACTGTACTCATGGCATCTAACAAAGTCTATAAAGTGCACATGATTAATGTCGTCTGACACATTCTGTTTTGTATTATGGAGTCAACAAGTAACATGAACCTAAGACTCCTTCAGAGAATCCCGGCACTGATCACATCACAACTTATCACTCACTCATTGTCCTGGTATCAATGCCATAGCTCTGCCCAGCATCACACACTGGAGTTTGTACTCACCTTGAGCTGCAGTCAGGTCTGCACAGGGGCCGTCTGACCTTTTCACCTAGGAGCTGGTCTGAGGTCTGCCAAGCAGGCGAAGGCGCTGAGGCAGAAGGAAAGAGTGCCACTAGTTCCTGGGAGGACAGGGTGTAAGATCCCAGAGGGTGACAGCGAATCTCAGAAAGTGATAAAGTGTTGCCCCAGAAAGGTTTCCTCAGTGTCGGATCCAGAATGAATGCAGTGCTCGCTGCTCCTCTGCTCCTCTGATCTGCAGCTTCCAGCTCCGGGGCGAGGATGATTCACTTGGTCACATTACTCTGCGTGGAGCCTATTAGTGTTCCCGGAAGACAGAGAAAAGAGGGAGGGGGAAACGAACAACACCTTGTCACAGTTCTTTCAAAGAGCTGCTTGTTGCTGGTTGGTGTCCCACAGCTGCTGCTGCTGTGAGATATTGGGTATGCTGATAAGGTGGTACATCTGTGTGTGCATGTGTGTGTGTGTGTGTGTCTGTGTGTGTACAAGCAAGCATGCATCCACCTTTTGTCCCCATCTTTACTATGACTTAACTTAAACTGAGTTTTCTGCAGTAGTCATTAAAAAACAGAACATCTGAAACTCATATGAACAGATATAAAACATTTCATAGGAATATTGAGGTACTTTGTTTTCACATTTCCATAAAGTTTTTCTCCTAAAGAAAATTCAAAACTTGAAACAGTGCTTTGCTACATGAACAACAGTCACTGTTACTCCATCAGTGAATAGTGTCCTTATTTACCAAGAAGCCACAGAGAGCCGCTTTGCTGGTGACAAGAGAACAGTGGAGCCTAATGACAGGAGGTTAAAAGCCAACACTGCTTTTTGACCCTGGAACAGCAGGACAGTAATGCTGGGCCTTCTGTCAACTGAACACCAGCATTCCCATAATTCAGTTTATTTTGTGGTTTTGGTCATCATTCCATCGTCATGCTTTTTCCATTCTTTTTTAATTCATTCAATGTATAGATTTGTGTTGGTTTGTTTTGTACAGAGTTTGTTATGTGACTGAAAACACACAAACCTCTTCTTCCAGCAAACAGTGCAACATGTGTTAAAGGGATAGTTCAGTGATTTCGAAGAGGGGTTGTATGAGTTACTTATGCATAGTTTATATGTTACCTTATGGAGATGATGACCCACTTCAAAATCACTGAAACATCCCTTTAAAGGGTTAGAGTTAGGACAGACACTCCTGCTCTCTTTGTTTAAAACAGCTGGCTTGTCTGCAAAATAAGGAATTCTTTAGATTATTGCTGGTGTGCTCTCTTTTAGTTTGACCTCCAAATAAAATGGTTTAGCTAAAAATGAAGGGTGGAGATCCTCAAGCCAATTAATAAACAAAGAATGTGATCGGCTGTGGCTCAGTAGTTAGACAGGGTCGTCCAGTAACCCGGACATCGATTGTCCGAACCACGGGTCCTCCAGTTCATCGTATTCATTTTAGCAACTATTTTAGATTTAGTCTTAGTCTTAGTCGTCAGACAAAAATGCTTATTTGTTTAAGTCACATTTTAGTCATGTTTATCCTTCATAGTTTTAGTCGACGACAACTGAAAATGTCGACGACAAGTCATTACAATATAGTCAACTTTTAGTCAAAATGTTTTCTCTCTTTAAAATGAATTAAATTAGGCTAATACGAGTATCGGAAATTGAAACCAAGGTGACAGGTTGTATCAAGTGATGAAATTCATAAAATAACATTTCACTCTGAACGGTTTTTATTAAAGTAATGTCTGATTCCATTACCTATATTTTATATATCAGGGCAGCAGAGAGGCTACTCTCCACTGCTGGAGACATCTTCTTATTAATCCTGCTAATAAGTCAAGAAATATGTCTGACTGTGTGTGTGTGTCTGTGTGTGTGTGAATGGGACAATTTAACTTGTACTGTAAAGTGCTTTGGGTGGTTGATAGGATGAGAAAAGAACTTTATATATAGGTAATTTACCAATATATTTTCTACAATAAAAGTAAATAAATATAATATAAGGCTTACAAATATGTCTTTCTTGCTAAAGTAAAAGACAAACAAGTGGGCCAAGTTTGCAGAAACATGCTTGTAGTGTTGAGAAAGGCCAATCCTGACCATGTCCGTTTTCTTTTTTGTGAGTGAATAAATAGCTAAGAAGCTGAAACCTCATTCATAAGGAGAATTCGTAAAGGAGCCTGGCTGCTGCTACAGAACTACTATAATCTTAAAGGTCCCATATTGTCAAAATAGAGATTTCCAGCTTTTTTTCATGATAAATAAGGTCTAGGGGCTTTGTAAAAACACAGCCTGCATGCCTATGTAGTTGGTCAATACTTTTTCTTAAATCATAAATAAATCATAAATACTCATATACACAAATCATATGCCACTTACATGCTTTAATGTGCATGTTGATTTGATTCAGATGCGCTGATAATATACAATCTGGTTATTTAAACGTCCCACCCCTCATAAGTGCAACACAGACGGTCCATTGATCCATTCTGCTGCTACTCCAATGCGCTGCTGCTCACTTCAGGAACTATTGAGAGGCTCCATGATCTGCCATCGCTGGGAAAAAAACTAGTCCATTGGAGTGAACGGAGATGTCGCTACTGTCTCTCTCAAGGGCTCTGGTCACCACCTTCAGCCGTTCCCCCAGCACGGCCCACCCGTCATTCCGATGCTGAGCTATCAACAACAGAAAATGTTCAGAAAAAGCTGTTCAGTCTTGGATGTCAGGAAGCTACATCATTGCATAGGCCTCATTATTATATATTATTATTTGGTCATTGCACAAGCTTCCTAAGAAGGTTAATGTAAGAAACTGTGACTAATGCCCAAGAAGTGGCCGAGAGGGAGACAGGCTGCCGCAGTCACAGCTGGGCGCTGCTCCGGTCCGCCAGCTCCTTCACCGTCCAGAACAGCCGGCGTCTCTGTCCCGGCAGCAGGTCCGCGGGGCAGGAGGATCCCCGTCTCGTTAGCTTTGTCGGGCATCCAGTCGCTCAGCAGTTCGATCTGACACCAGTTATACAGGAATTTTTTCAAAGGTAAAATAATTCTGTTAGTTTACAGACACTTTTGATTATCTTCTTTCTCTCTCTCTCTTGCTCATACTACGCAGACACACACCACTACACACAGACTCAAAACAGGAGTTACGCCGCTCATGCAACACGTGTTTGAGGAGGTGGTTGGTTGTCTCCTGTCGTCAACAACATGTTACCTGTGGTTGGTCTGGTTGTGCGTCACTCACAGAAAACAGGCAGCCAATCAGAAGAGATGCTCATGAATATTAATTAGACAGGCAAAAATCACCCTGTTCTTAGCAGAGCTCCTGAAAGAGGAGCTATAAAACTATATTGAGAAGGTTTTTTGGTACTTAAAACCACAAATATATCTTCTCAAGGATATCAAAATGTCAAATAAAATTTCAGATGTGTGTAAAATATGGGACCTTTAAATAAAGTATAATTGTGCATTTTCTAACTTTGTAATAACAAACGCCTGCTATTACATCTGAATATGTTGGTGAGTTTCCAAAACTCCTTTAGGCCTCTGGGAAGAGATTTCAGGACATAAAAGCAAACAAGAGGAACTGAATATGCTTGTTAAGCTGTTTAATATCGGTGTTAACATTCATTATGTCTGACAACATACAATATGAAATCATTAAGAAGCAAAACAATGATGAGCTCAGAACTACAGTTACAACCTCCCTCTCCTCAAGTTCTATAAACTGTATCTGCACCCAGAGAATTTTCCCATTCTGATTATAGTTAAGGTGGATTCAGGAACTGGACCCAAATGCAGAGGTGCATTTAAAGTAATCATTTAATAAATAGAAAAGAGAACAAACTTACAAATTTCCAAAGCAAAACCAACATCCAACAAAGGGTGTCCACGGTGTAGCAACAGAAACAGGTAATCTCAGGCATAAGAGAACAGGGGCCTATTCCAGGAAGCAGGTTTCAAAAAACTTTGACCTTAAACCTGAATTCTGACTTGATCTAATGTCATTATTGAGTGTGTGCCCGCCGAATATAAAAAGCCATCATCAATGGAGCTCCGATACTACGAATGTCACGCCGTTAGAGTTGGAGATACGACTTTTTACTTATGGAGAAAATAAACATATTCTGAAACAGCAGAGCATCACAGCTGCAGCTGATGAGGAGAGACAGTTAGTGTGTGATACAGTTACTGCCCGGGTCGACATGAAAGACTAAATAAAGTAATCAAATGATTTAAAATGATCTCATATTTTCTCCACAAATGTCTTGTCTAAGATGCTGGTATAATAGTAAGTGACGCTGTCCGCTTCACAGGGGGCCGTGGTTCGAATCTTGTTGCTCACGTCTTAAAAGTGTGCAATGTTATTTTATTATTTTTAATTTAGTTTCAATCCCATGGGTACAAAAATAACATGGCTGCAGCTGAAAATTAATTATAAGAATATAGTGCAGATAGGAAGGGCATATGTTTTTAATCAGATTCCACATGTTACACAAAGAAAAGATGAGTGGCTATTTTAGCTTGTTGTACAGAAAACTACCATTCGAAAAAAATCTAAAGGCAAAGACTTTGATCTGGTAGGAGCATGTTTGCGATATTATAATGCTGAAATAAGGTCGGAGAATATTGTTCATATATGTGATAGATTGTGAGAGAAACGGTAAAGTTCTACTAAGTAGTCATCGGGGAATGAAAGCATTGGGTCTGAACATCCTCTCTGAGGCTCCTGAATTAATTCTGCTTCCATATCGATCGTGTTGACGAGGAAAGGACACGTAATGTTTTGGCAGCTAGATCAGGTTCAGGAAAAGGGAAGAGTTAAGGAGAAACTCTGCGTTTTTTTCAAGAAAACCTGCCAGCAGGTTAGGTTCACAGCGTTAGTTACCATGGTAACTGACCTACAAAGTTTCCCTCCTTTCAGGGTTAAAATACTCAGAGTTTTAGCAAAACCTTCTTCCTGGAACAGGCCCCTGGAATAGGCCCCAGGTAGCAAACACAGGAGCCATTGCACAGGTTGAGGGGGGAAATCAACAGACGAACTGACACAGAGGACTGAGAGCACAAAGACTGAATACACAGGTGAGACACATTAGGAACAGGTGCAAAAGTAAAGACAGCAAACACACAGGGGAACAGGAAGTGCAGAGACACAAGTAACACGGCTTCAAAAAAAAAACAGGTAAGGTAACTTAACTAAAACCTAGACACAAGGACAACCACAGAACACAATCAAAAGCAAATAAAGCAAAAATACCCCACAACCAAAACACTTAGCTGACAACGTCAGCTATGCAGAGGCAGTAAAGAAGGTACAAGGACAAAGGGGAATGGATGAAACTGATAAAGTTAACCAACCTTCAAGACAAGAGGCCAGACAAGCAGAGGAAAGTACGGCACTGGCAGTGGATAAGCTGATCTTATTCATTGCTTATGTAATCAATTGCACCAATCAAGTCAAACACATAACTGAGAAAATTAAAATCATTTTAAATCAAGGGATACAATTTAGATTGTTGGAGAACGGAACAGAGTTGGAGTATTTAATAATTTAAATTTTGAAATATCAAAATTGTTAACTTTTACAATCCATGTAAGTGGCTTACAATAGAGATAATGGAGGGACTAGCTTTGCATTTAGGAGGGAAAGTGATTTGTTATGGAGATTTAAATGGCCATAGCACATTGTGGGGAAATTATAATGATGATAATGGAATGGTGATTGAAGAGTTAATGGAAATGACAAATCTAGTGTGCCTAAATGATGGAAGTGGTACAAGAGTTAATCGGCGATAGATCTTATACTAGTCTCAGATTCACTGGCAGGGTTTGTTCATGGGAAGTAGTTAGAGGAACAACGATAGGAAGTGACCACTATCCTATATTAATTGAGGTGGGCCTGAATATAGAAGAATATCACACTGGGGGGTTACAGAAATGGTAATTCAGTAGTGCTGAATGGGAGAAATTTGAGTAAATAAGTGATAAAGAAATTTAAAAAAATGTATATTAATGAAGACGTTGATAATTTAAATGTTTCTATTTGCAAGGCGATACTGGAGGCAGCAAAGACGTCTGTGCCAAAGAAGGAAGGTAAGCACAAAAGGAAGATTGTACCATGGTGGACAAAGGAATGGACTAAAGCAATTAAATCTCAAAAATAAGCCTTTTAAATTGTTAAAAAGGAATCACAGTTTTCAGAAACTTATTAAATACAAGAAGTTGCAAGCTAATGTAAGGAAAACCATAAAAATAGCAAAGAAGGACTTTTGGAGGAAATTTTGTAATTGTGGGAAGGGAGACAGAAATTGGACTAATTTGGAGAATGATAAAAAGAATGAATGCGATTTAGAGAGTATGGGTACCCAGTATTAAGTGATGGTGAAATAGCAGTAGTGAAAGATGAGCAGAAAGCAGAGATGCTGGCAAAGAATTTTGTTAAAATTCACAGTTCAGACAATATTACTGAATAGGGAAAAGAGGAAGGGAAACTACAGTAGCAGAGAATGAAGAACTATTACAGCATGAAGAAGATACAAATGACCTACTTAACAAACCATATACAAAGACTGAACTAATCCGCTCTCTTAAGAAAACCAAGATGTCCGCACCAGGAAAAGATCAGATGTGTTACATTATGATAAACCATCTCAGTGAATCATCCAAGGATATTTTATTGGATCTATATAAAAAGGTTTTGGGAAGTGGAAAATTACCACGAGGCTGTTGTAGTTCCAATATGCAAACCAGGGAAAGATTGCACAAATCCAGGAAAGGCATACGATATGATGTGGGGAGAAGGGTTATTAATCAGACTGTGTAAATTAGGTATTAAAGGTCGAATATATAGGTGGATTAAAGACTTTCTACAAGGAAGAGCAAATTATTAAATCAAGAATTGGGGAGAGTAAAGCACTAAGTTTCTGGGGTTGTGGTTGGATGAAAAAATTGAATGGGCTGTTCATATTCAGAAAATAGTGGAGAAATGCAAGAAAGTAATAAATGTAATGAGGTGTTTAGTTGGTCACGAATGGGGGGGCAGACAGAACAGCTTTGAAAGCAATATACATTGGGTTAGTTAGACCAATACTGGATTATGGTTGTGTGGTGTATGGATCAGCAGCAAACACATCTCTCAAAAAGTTAGATACTATTCAGTATCAGGCTTTGAGATTGTGCACAGGTTAATTTAAAACAACACCAACAGCAGGATTACAAGTAGAAATGGGAGAAATGCAACTAGATATGTGCAGACTACAGCTTTCACTGAATTACTGGGTTAATTTAAAGGGCCATAATCAGGATCACCCAGCACAAGATATTCTGAAAGCGTGTTGGGATAAGGGGAGGAGGGAAACCAAAAGCTTTGGATGGACAGTGACACAGAAAGCAACAGAACTTGAAGTAGCTAAATTCAACTTTTGACAAACTGTACCTTCGCCAGCAATACCACCGTGGATACTTCAACAAGCCGCAGCAGATCTAACACTATTAGAAAGGAATAGGGAGTTTATTGGTCATTCAACTTTATGATTTTGTTTGTTTTGTTTGTTTCTTATACATTTTTGTTTGTTCTGTTTGGTTAGTCATATTGTATATAGTAAACATTAGCGATGCTGAGCCACCCTCCATACCAGTTGGTGGTGGTAATGCACCAATTTGAGGTTTGCCATTTCAGAATGGGGCGTTATTAGGGCCCGAGCGCTGACCAGCAGGATGCTGGTGAAGGCCCTCTTGTATTTGTAAGGATTATTATTATTATTTGTCTCTGCCCTCATTTTTCACTGCCTAAACGTACACGTATGCCCCCCAAACTTTGCACACTTGCCAGAAATGGGATCTAATTGGCTTTGTAATTGCACATATCAGGCTCACGTGAGATTATGGCACCAGCAGCATGCAGCTCACTTACAGGTCTTCATAAAAAAATAATACACACACTGAAGTTCATAAAACGTTCAAATTAATCACCATGGCACCATCTTAGAATACAATGGAAATGTATATGCTCGCAGTAGGTAACTACTCAGGAACAACAGGTGCACCACACAGGCTTCCACTATACTGAGATAATCTCCTGCAGTTAATTTTACAGTGAAAAATATTTGGAGTTGATGGGTGTTGATTTGGTTGTTTTTTGCATTTTTTGTCTGCACTCCTCGCTGAGTTAATTACACATCCGGTGAGAGCTTTTTTCTTGAGCCCAGGGAGACGACGGAGAGACAAGAGCAGAGAAAACCTAGTGTGTGGGATATACAATTTCAAAAGGTAAGAACCAAATATATCTTCTTATAAGCCTAGAGGACATTAGCCACTATATAAAAAGATGTGTTAACAAGTGGGCTTTGACGTGAATCACATGATGTAGCTTAATGCAAGCTAGCCAACAAGCACATCGGCCTTCTATCAGTTGATGTGTTGTAGCAGATGTGCACTCTTCTGGCCCTCACGGATCAGTTTGACACTCCGGTTTAAACCATAGTTGGTAGAAAAACGTTTTTTTCATCGTTATAGAAATGTAGATTCTAAATTGACTGCAGCTGTGTGCCGGTGCAATGCGTCTGCGCGGCTGCCATATTGGCGCGGTTAAGCTCTCAGACTTCACCACAAAATCAACTGTAACTCTCTTGATTTTTGAACTGATTTTCTTGAAATTGGCTTTCTTATAAATGCAAAAAATGGAACATGATACTTGTCTCTTGATGGAATTAAATTCAGTCACTAGGGTGTATCTAATCAGCTATGTATGGAACCCCGGAGAGGACATGGAGAAATTTATTTGCATCTAACTGCATTGTTATGTTCGTTTTTGCTATGTGCTAAATCATTAACCTTCTGAATAGACATACTTTCAGCGGTACATGCAGGCTCGGATATTGATCTGAAATCTTAGTGTCTAGCATTGATTTCAGTATTAATATTAAGATAGTTTGCAGGATTCAAATGGTAAATTTACTGTAATGTTTTGGCCACTTGGCCGAAAATTTACTCAGTTAATAATTCGTTGTACTTAAGTTAAAGCTAAACAGAGTTTTCTCGACTGTACAGTGTACAATTTCTGCAAGATATCGCTGTGTTGCTGAAGGTGAAATACCACAGTACCAAGGACTTTGTACATGAGATTACAATCAGCGTTTACCTATTTGAAATTCATCAATGAAGTTCAGTATCCTTCTTGTGTAACAAAATGTATAGCTGCCTTGATATTGGCGTTACCAGCTTTAGTCACTAGAGGGCAATATGCTTCTTGCTGGAGGCCTATTTTTTTATTTTAACATTAAACCTGCTTCATGTATCTTGTCTGGTTTGCTTGAGTCCAAAACAAGTTTGGGCTTCCTGGTGCAGCTGAGCTTGACCTTTTTTGATGAAATTCACATGGCAGTGGAAGGAGGACATACTTATTGAACTGATTGAGGCCAATCCTGATTCATGCTGGACAGTATGTGATAGCATTTCAGGTGAAGGCAAGTTTCATCTCAGAGCAGTAGATGTCATTTATTTTTTAATTGGATCATAAACAAGAAAGTATGAATCGTTTTCTGTCACCAATTATGTGTGATGTTTAAGGGTAGTGAATGCTAGATTAAACAAGTTAAGAAACTTAATTTGGTGAGGAAGTATAAATTAACCTAGGGTTAGAATGGTTTGCAGAACTGTATTAATGTCACGTTTCTCTACACGCACATTTATAAAATTTGGTTTCAACCAACAACACTATATTGAACACTGACATTATTAATTATTTGGGCTTTTAACCTGACATATTTTCAATGAAAAAAATAATTTGCTGTTAGGTGGCGATTTGTAAAAGATTTATTTCCTATCAAATTGCAAAATATGCCACTTATGCACCAGATCGGTTGGCTGTACTCAGGAAACAGTCAATGAAGGCAAGATACTCCCTTCAGTTGCTCTTTTTATCCAATCTAATCAAAAACAGCATGCAAACATTTTCCTCGTACTCTGTGCTCTGGTAAAAAAACGTTTCCCTTCTGGTGCATTTACCTGGTGCCAACCCACCTGCCACCTTTAGCTGTACCCCAAAAGTGCCTTCGGTGCATAGTGTCTAAAAATAAAATGCAAAAGAAGCAATAACAATGAAACTAGTGCACGTCGTCCCATGCAGTTTTTCCAACTGCAAGCAGCGTCGCAAGTCGGTATGTGGAGATTTCACTTCCCAAGAACTCTATTCACAATTTCCAACTTCCTGTTGTGTATATTTTTTTATTTCTAGGGGGCACTATGGAGCGATTTTGCAATACCAAAGGCCAAGACTCATCTCATGAAACTACTTAGAATTTGTAATGCGTGTGCCAAGTTCCGTGCGTGGTGAAGCATCCCTAACCCCTTAAAAAACAACTCCCTGTATCATGCGCAAATCTTACGCCAAGCCTTTTTCAGACATACAGACAATAATATAAGCACTCAAAGAAAAATACTCACTCCTATACATTTTTGGATGAGTCTCTCCTCCCTATAAAAAGGATTCCATTAGCCATCCGCCACTCAATGAGGGCATGGGTCTCCTCAGTTGTCCCTTGAGTAAAATAAAACAGGGGGGGGGGGGTTACAGGACTAGCAAACTACTCCCAATATTGCTTAAATATTAAATCCATTACAAAAAGAAAAACAAGTGTATTGCTTACAGAATAAAGGCAAGCCAGCTATCTGATCAAATGCACAAAGAAAATGCGCTATTGAGGAGTTAAATACAAATCCAAAACTATGTAAATGTTAAGTTTGGCTTGAGCCAAAATGATTTACATTTCAGCACTGAGACCAACTATTGACCGTTAGATTTACCCAAAACGGAATCATAGCTCATGTTTAACCAGGACTTAGCCAGCAGAACATTCTAGAAGGACTGGCCGAGATAAGGCTGTTCTCGGCGGCCACTTTGAACGTTGAGCGCCTGCCCAGATAGTATCCGGATGTGGGCCACTTGTGGCAATGATGCGGCACTGCTGGCCTCCTCCTGAACCAGACAAAATGGATGTGAGCCTGAAGTGGTCCAAATATGAATGTGGCCCAAATGTGGCAAATCAAATATGGCCCATATTTGGGATTAAAGCAGCACTCTTGGCAATGTGTAATCTGGATGTCAGCCTGAAGTGGCCCATGTAGTGAATAGTAAATAAGGCCCAAATAAACCAAAACAGATGATGGCCGCATTTGGCAAAGATATGGCAAACTAAGCACTGGCTTATCTTGGAGTGAGCCTAAAGTGGCCCACATATGACATGTCAAATGGCCCACTTTTGGCTAATGTATGGCACAGCCAGCACTGGCTAAGCAGGCAGTGAGCCTAATGTGGCCCACAACTGAAAAAGCAATTTAGGCCCAAATATTTGTGTACAGTATTGGGCCACTTTAGGCAAAGACCTGGTACAATCGCTACTGGCTAACCTGAATGTGAGCCTGAAGTGGCTCATATATGGGGAAACAAATGTGGCCCTGTTACTTTAAAACATATTTGGGCCACATTTGTCAGAGATATGGCACAGTCAACACTGGCTAATCTGGGTGTGAGTCTAAAGTGGCCCACAATTTAAAAAGCAATTTAGGCCCAAATATTTGTGTACAGTATTGGGCCACTTTAAGCAAAGACCTGGTACAATTGCCACTGGCTAACCTGTCCACATAAGCCTTCCAAAGATCAGGGTGGTGAACAAGTGGGAAAGAGGGTGTGAGGGGTCTCTCCTGATACTATCCACCCAGACGGCTGGAGGAGATGTCCCTCAGATTTGTTCATGGGGAGCCAATCCACCTGTCACTATGAAGATACTGTCCAGTTATTTATTGTGTAGCCTATGGCATCATGTACAGTATCTATCTCAAAGCCAGCTAGCAATTCCCCCGTGTTAATTGGATATACACAGCTGTAATGAAAACTGCTGTGAACCCCCCTGGACAGGCAAAAGGGTCCACACACCATATCTGGGCATCAGCGTCCACTGCAGCCTCTGACCATGTACAAAAACATCCTGAATGTGTGGTCTGCTTTTCAATTGAGGAAAGGATTTGTAGGTAGGTTAAAAAAAGAATTACTTTCAGTGTTTTATTAGTGAAGAGAGACAGGAAATACCCAAACCACATCAGTTAGTCTGATGTAGTATATGCTCATCAACATGTTCTACCCTTTTGTACAACATGTTGCTGGCAAGGATATACCTAAGTTCAAATCCAATCTGGGCCTTTTGCTGCATGTCTTATCCCCTCTCTTTGCCTCTCTTCCTAGGCGTTTCAGTCTCTCCATACTCAAATTAGCTATGGAAGCATAGCTGGAGAAGAAGCCTTCGATTGAAACCTTGCAAAGCATAATACATACGGTCATGATATTTTGTATTTGGCTGAGACCCTTTGCCCCCTTAAGTTCAGAAGGCCCTGACCCACTTAATTCCTTACAAGTCACAGATTACTATCCCACAAATGCCCCTATAACCGGTTAAAAGATGTTTGAATCATTCCTGTCCGATCTATTAGGTAAAATTAAACAGAGACAATTTGCTTTCTCAAGACGGCAAATTAGCTAACTTGACCTGAACATGAACAAGCTATTGCCTTTGAAGAGCAATTAAGCCATTTTAGCGGTCCAACTATTGACATCTCTGGCTTTCAGATAAAATTATTAGAAGAGCAGAATGAAACTTGCTAGCTAACATTAGCTGATGCCAGCTAGGTTTTTTCTTTACCCATATACCTCGGGTCTTAAATTTAGCATGGTTGTACGCAACCTTTCTATCATTTTTATTTATTTTATTTTTATCGCTTCATTAAACGTTAACGTTTAACTAGACGAAGCTGCTTTGACAGGAAGTTGGACCGTGACAAGTCTTGTCATTTCTGACATCCTGTGAAGGCAACACGTTGCGACTATGCTGCCGTCTGAGCCATCTGGTGAATATTTCAACATGGATAAAAAACAGGCAGGGATCCAGCGACATGAGAAGGTGGAGGATTCGCCGTTTCACTGACCGCGTCTTTGTAATATTCTGGAGAATTATAAAGATCCGAATCGGTACATTAAATTGTAATGTCGGAATATATTCATGAGCACACACGCACCGCGGATCACAATGAAGTTTACTAGTGCTCCGTTTTTATGAATCCATGAAATCTTTATGCAAATGCATAGTGCGCATTTAGGCAGCGATCTGTCGTTCTTATGTCCCATTTTGTTGCTTTTTATGGGTATCTCTCTGGTTGGTGGCTGCGTTAAAACAGGACTGAAACAGTCCGACTTTATAAACAGATCAGCTGTCCACAGGGCTACACGCCGTGATTATAATTTGTATGACGCTGAACTCCTTTTAATATGTTGCTGGGCTCATGCCGTCCTCCATCTGTTCAATGTTGATTAGCATAAATCTTTTAAATTTTCAAGTTTAATGTTGCTTAAGCATCAAACTATAATATGTCCAAAGTAAAGTGCACAGTATCTGTAATATCAACATTATTTACTAGTACTTTCATGAGCTCATCACAAAGAAAAAAATAATTTGACTTTATATTCTTGTCATGTAATATTTGTGTGATGATGGTTTTTTTTGCCTTAACAGTCATTAAATTCTCTAGTACGTGTTCTCTGGAAAGTACCATTAAGGTAAGCAGCTTCCATGTGATGCATTTTTTGCTATATTATATGAAATATCATTGTAAAATGTTGCTTCTTCTTTCTTTTTCAGATTGACTATATTTGACAACCTTTATTGATAGGTCATTCTCAAAGACAAATTGTTTCAACATTTGCTGTCTCACGGAGAGGGAAAAGTGGAATACTACTTGAAGCAATTACAGGAAAAGGGCTGTGAAAAGAGTCAACAAGTTGTTTGAATCTTTGAATGATGGGGATAGTATTCAGGACAATACTGAAGAGGTCTATCTTTTTGAACATGGAGCATGCGCTTCAACCTCTTATTTGTCTCGAAACCGTGGATCAGAGAGTAATGGGGAACGTGAATTAACAAGCGATGAGGATAGTCAAGCTGAATCATGGGCTGAGCTTCCTATAGATGATTTAGCGAGTTGTTTTGGAGACTGGGCCACCCGTTTTGGTGTTTCATTGATCGCTTTGTCTACCCTTTTGTTTTATACTGAAAGCCCATCACCCTTCTTTGCCAAAAGATGCAAGAACATTACTTAAAACACAGACTTGCCATAGTGTTGCTTCCTTGGCGGGTGGCTCATTCCATTATTTTGTCATACAAAATATGTTCAGTCGAATATTTCAGAAACTTTCATCAGTTGTCCCGAACCCTCACTGTTTCAAATTACAACTGAACCTTGATGGTCTTCCAAATTTTAAAAGTTCAGCTGTACAGTTCTGGGCAATTTTGGGAATGCTCCAGGGGTATAGTAGAAAACCTGTCCATATTGCTCTTTTCTGTGGGAACTCAAAGCCCCGGTCATTGTCAGAATATCGGAAGGATCTGGTCTGTGAGTTGAAATCCATGAGTAGTGGATTTGCTATCAGTGGTAAGACATTCTGCTTGACTGTGGGCTCAGTAATCTGTGATGCTCCTGTGAGGGCTTATATTAAGGGTATTCAGTTGTTCAATGGATACAGTGGCTGTGATAAATGTGTACAGTCAGGCATTTACATGAATCACCGCATGACATTCCCGGAAGTAAATGCTAGAGCAAGAACTGATCTATCTTTTAGAAATGCAGAGGATGACCATGTACAACAGTCCCCATTTTGTGAAGCTTCTGTTCCTATGGTCAGTGGATTTCCATATAACTACATGCATGGTTAGAAAGCCTACCTCAGCACTGCCGCGTGGTAATTTTCCACTTCCCAAAACCTTTTTATATAGATCCAATAAAATATCCTTGGATGATTCACTGAGATGGTTTATCATAATGTAACACATCTGATCTCTGCTTTCTGCTCATCTTTCACTACTGCTATTTCACCATCACTTAATACTGGGTACCCATACTCTCTAAATCCCATTCATTCTTTTTATCATTCTCCAAATTAGTCCAATTTCTGTCTCCCTTCCCACAATTACAAAATTTCCTCCAAAAGTCCTTCTTTGCTATTTTTATGGTTTTCCTTACATTAGCTTGCAACTTCTTGTATTTAATAAGTTTCTGAAAACTGTGATTCCTTTTTAACAATTTAAAAGGCTTATTTTGGTACAATCTTCCTTTTGTGCTTACCTTCCTTCTTCGGCACAGACGTCTTTGCTGCCTCCAGTATCGCCTTGCAAATAGAAACATTTAAATTATCAACGTCTTCATTAATATACATTTTTTTAAATTTCTTAATCACTTATTTACTCAAATTTCTCCCACTCAGCACTACTGAATTACCATTTCTGTAACCCCCCAGTGTGATATTCTTCTATATTCAGGCCCACCTCAATTAATATAGGATAGTGGTCACTTCCTATCGTTGTTCCTCTAACTACTTCCCATGAACAAACCCTGCCAGTGAATCTGAGACTAGTATAAGATCTATCGCCGATTAACTCTTGTACCACTTCCATCATTTAGGCACACTAGATTTGTCATTTCCATTAACTCTTCAATCACTATTCCATTATCATCATTATAATTTCCCCACAATGTGCTATGGCCATTTAAATCTCCACAACAAATCACTTTCCCTCCTAAATGCAAAGCTAGTCCCTCCATTATCTCTATTGTAAGCCACTTACATGGATTGTAAAAGTTAACAATTTTGATATTTCAAAATTTAAATTATTAAATACTCCAACTCTGTTCCGTTCTCCAACAATCTAAATTGTATCCCTTGATTTAAAATGATGGGTATCTGTGGGAAGCTCAAGTGGTCTCGCTCGTAAGTGATTCATAATAGTTGTATTTGTCTGTAATTCCCATAATGTGTCACTTCATTAAACTTAGAAACGTGCTTTTTTATAAACATTGAAAAATCTGTAAACTTGGACATAGTTTTCACCAGACAGGAAGGGTATGCAATATCTGTAATCTGAGAAGTAACTAAAGCTGTCGGACAACTGCAGTTGAGTAGAAGTAAAAAGTTGCAGAAAATGGAAATACTCATTTATAGTACACATATTCGAGGATATATATTTAACCTAATCAGACGGGGCAGATGCCCCCCTTCCCAGAGTCGGGTTCTGCTCAAAAATTTGTCAAAAGAATTTTTTTTGGTGGGATTTGTTGTTTCTCTGTAATAATATTATAAAGAGTATATCTAGACCTGCTCTATGTGAATGTGCCTTGAGATGATTTGTGCTGTTATTTGGAGCTATATAAATAAAACTAATTAAAACTACTGGAGTTACCCCTGGAGCACGAGCAGGCTTCAGCCCACAAATTAATCATCCCATGTTAACGTGTGGATTTTGACAGCCTTATATTAAATGCTAAAAAAAATTATTCATATTGTAATGCCTTTGTATGTTTTGAATGTCCTCGTTTTTAGCTCTTCTGCATAGACTTCTCACTAATCAGGAAATCATCATGGATCAACTGAAAGTTATCCAGAAGAACATCCACAAGACTCGAGGTGAACCTTCTGGTAAGCAGGATCCTCTTGATAGAGATACACTGCCGCTAAAAGATGTGACCTCTCTGCTGGCTCTGGAAAAACGTGTCAGAGAAGAGGCAGACCTGAAAAACAATATGGTAATAAAACATTGCCCATAACAACTAATTTGAAACTAGTGTTAATATTTTACTTGCCACCCAGACCCTAACCTGTTGGATAGCATTGATGCTTTCATCTAATTGTTGGATGCTGGTTTTGTGGCAAGCCATCAGGTGTTGGGTTGGGCATTGACAAAACTTGAAAAATAGCATGTTTTACTGCTCTTATAAAGCATCACTGTTTAAGAATATACATTCATATATCATATAGTAATGTCTTAGATTATACTTCCTCAGAATTACATTGTCATTATTCTGGTGTGCTCACAAAATAATGCAAATAAAAAAAACAGCACCTCAACATTAAGTTGGCGTATTTGTGTTGAAACAATGTTAAAGGATGTATCTTCATGATCTTTTTCAGATAGCTGGTATGAGTCTCATCGGTGGAGTGGATGTAAAGGATAGTGTTTGGCGGGTCATGAAACACTGCTTTACCAACTCCCTTGCCAAACAGCTCAAGTGATGTGGCATCAATGGAAAAACAGCCTTTCACAGCCTGCTGTGTTATATTGCGCTTTCAAAAATATACTATAAGTAAAAAGTGACTTTTTTTTTTCATTTTATGCTAGGTTCAACCATCTTGAATTATTTTGCTAAAAACATCACAGAAAAAGTCAAATAAGCTGTGAAGCATTTGTTCTAGAGCCTGACCATTGTGGGAATTTTGAAACCAATTTATGAGGTCACGTCACTGGCCGGACTGAGAATGAAATTTTTGGGGGTTCTAAGCAAAAAACAGACACCAATCAAGAGGTTGAAACCTATATTAAAATATGGCTTCACCTTGCTGGAGACCGAGATGGAGGGAGAAAGCAAAGGGAGGAGCACAGACGGAATGCCCAAGAAACCCGTAAGTCAGCAATAATAAGTCAAAGTGAACGAGACATTGTAAATTTGTGGTAAATTCGTTTTTTTTTTTGATTTTTGAATGAGCTGTTCCTTAAACTTAGTATGATGGTGCTAAGTGCAAAACACAATAACAAAAATATAATTAAATCATGGCAAACTTAAGGAATTCTTTTTTGTTGTTAGTTAGGATTCATTCATTTTAAGAAAAGATTTATGGCACTTCCTATGACTCACACAAACTTCAAACACGGGATGCGATAAAAGAATGGCATCAGAGATAAATATTAAAAAAAAGAAATATTATGAACAATGGCAATCATATAATGTTATTGCAATTAACTTATCAGAACACTTTAATGTCCCATAGAACCCTGACAACACATGAAGCAGGACTGTGGAAATGGAATGGAAAACATCGCTTTGATGAAAATGCACACCTAAAGACATTGAGGAGTGGCTAGAATTTGCTAGCTTCTAGTGTTGTCATTCCGTTTTCTTTCAAATGTTTTCAACAAATTTAATGTTCCAATTCTTAATGACCATAACATCGACTTCCATATTTGTTTTTATCTCTGCTGCTATAGTTTTGATCTCAACTTCTTCTTTTAGAAGGTTTGTCACAGAATGTGCCTGATAGTTTAAAAAAATAAAATCCTCCCAATAACATAAAATAAACTCATTGGTTTTTTGTTCAGTTAATTTGGTTTTCTAATAATTGTTTGTGTTTTGCACTTCATCGCTGTTTTGTTGTGTGATCGGGGTTCAGTTACCTAGTCAACTATGTTTATTCTTTTTTGCATATCTTAACTTGCGGAGCTCAATAAATTTCCAGTTGGTTCCCATTGCCAAGGTTAATAGTTTGTATTGTAAGTTAATTTGTATGGTCAACTTATTATAATTGTATCACATTGTTTTCATGTTATTAAAGTTTCTGTAATTTGCATTTCACCTTATTAAAGTTTACAGTTCTGAATTTAATCACATGGCTCTTGATACTGATTTACATAAATAACCCTTGGTCTTTGGAGTAGTTGAGCACATCCATCTCTTTTTTTTAATGTACAAATTTCACAGTCTATTGCTTAAGTCAAAGTATGGATACCTCTGGTCAAATATTACAAATGCGAATATTTCTACTGTATAATTAATTTTACAGTTCATTTATCGTTGAAATGCAGTCTTAGTTGTAGCCCTGATCAGGTAAAAAGGAGTGGACTGCTGAAGTGCCTGTACTGCATGTGGTACGTAGGCTTGATGAAGATATGGAATGTTGACCAGATTTGGGACAGAAAAAAAATGAACTGTGGCCCAGAGTTTGAGACATTTTTGCTCTATTTGTTCCACTGTTGGCTGACATATGGCCCTGCTCTGGCTTGCTTGTGGCCCAGATGTGGCAAACAGGAGTGGACAGCCCAAGTGCCATCATTCCACATGGTATGTGGGCCAGATGAACGTGTCTGGTGTGGGCCAGAGCTGGGCCAAAATAAGACTGAAATGTGGCCCATATTCTGGCCATTTCTGGATTATTTGTTCCACTGTTGGCTGGCATATGGCCCTGCTCTGGCTTGATTGTAGCCCAGATATGGCACACAGGAGTGGACCGCTCAAGTGCCATCATTCCACATGGTATGTGGGCCAGATGAATGTGTCTGGTGTGGACCAGAGCTGGGCCAGAATAATTTTGCTATCTGGGTGGTCAGCTAGATAGTTAGCGAGGCCCGCTAGTGACATCCAACAACGTCAGAACAAATTATCAAATAGGTTTCAACTTGATAAATCAACCACATATTTTAAGTTAAAACACATATTTTCTTGTCTAAAAAAATATTTAAACTCTTACACAGCAAGAGTAACATTTCAAAATGTTAAACTTACAGCTGTGAGCTCACTCAATCTCCATTGTTGCCGCTGGTTGCTGCGGAATGCATTCTGGGATACTTGGCTCTCCCAAGAACACACAAATCACATCCGATGCATCCTCGGTAAAGGGGGTGCGATGAGAACAACATCCGGGTATTTGGACCGTTATTGGCTCGCTGCGTTCTTTGTATGTGAACAGTACTTTGACCGCGACTGATGACGTTTCATGAGAACACGAGAACACAAGTCCAGAGAAGAACGCACATTGAAAAACGGCCACACTTCTGTGTGATGGTGCCAAAGGCCCAATTCCTGATGGGTGGCTGATCAGGGGAATTGGCTGGCACCTGATTTGATTTGACTTCCAAACCTATATGTATTGGTTTCTGAGCAATCAGTCTCTCTCTCCTTACTGGGTCATTTGGTTTGGATTGACTTTGGTTGAGTTGTTGTTTTGGTTTTCCTAACCCTGTACATGTTCATACATCCATACACTACAGACACTACTGATAACTGACTACATAATTAATTTAGTTTTCTTTAATACATTTATTAAGTTTTAATGACTCGTGTGGTCTCCACATCTTGTCCTTCCATGTGTGTGTGGTGCACAGTAGGGTCACATTTCAGGTTGCTCTCTGGGAAATTACAGGACACCTTAGCTTCATAAAAGCTTGATTGTGTTCGAGGGAAGCCGAGAGAGGTAACTGATCGGAGCATTCTCCTTCCTGGCTGACCTCATCCTGACTAACTGTAGCCTGTAAAACACCAGTTTTGTGTTTTACAAACATATTGGGGGAGAGAGGAGTTGTATAACAGTTGCTTTAATCTCTACCAGACTGATACATATAATTACGGAAAAACTGACAATTATAAATGCAATGATGTTATTAACAATACTAATAGTTATAATAATAACAATAATGATGGGTTTGGATCCTGCAGCTCTGGGGTCAGAGATACACTAGGAGAGAGAGAAAACAGAGTTAGTGATATGTAAGGTAAAGACATGGGGGAGAGGGAGGGAGACGGAGAGAAAGAGAAAAAGAGGGAGACGGAGAGAGAGAGAGAGATGCTCATGATATAAGTTCCCCCAGCAGTCTAGGCCTATAGCAGCTTAATAAAGAAATGGTTTATTAAACAGCTGAGCAGCTCTAACTATAAGCTTTATCAATGAGGAAGGTTTGAAGTTCAACTTTAAATGTAAAGAGGGTATCTGCCTCCCTGACACAAACTGGGAGCTGGTTCAAGAGGAGAGGAGCCTGGTGGCTGAAGGCTCTGCCTCCCATTCTACTTTTACAGACTCTGGGAACCACAAGTAGTCCTGGATTTACAGATACAAGTGACCTATTGGGATAATATGAAACTATGAGCTCTGTAAGATATGATGGAGCTTGATTATTCAGCAATTTGTAGGTTAAGAGCAGGATTTTGAATTCTATTCAGAATTGTACAGGAAGCCAATGCAGAGACGTAACACTGGAGAAATATGCTACATCACACCTGTCTCACTCACACAATCTGTCTGTGTCCGGAACCACCCACTCATTCACTTCCCCCTAGTCACTTTTTAGGGAATTTGTTGTAGTGGGCTATATAGTGAACTCACCGATAAAAATAAAATAAGATTTCGGGCACTTCTTAGGTCGCACTAGTTATTACGTCATTGTCTCAGGATTATGATGTACGACAAAAATACCGGCCGGTGGACAATAGCATAATATATATTTAAATATGTTCCTTTTTTGTTAGGATCCGCCCCTTTCCCCTTGTTCTCCTGCGTCCCTAGTCTGTATTGTGTGTGTGTTTGGAGCTGGGCGTTGCCATGGTCTCTGCTCTCCTGGCTGCAATCAACCCTGCACAGCTGCTGCCAATCCTGCCATCGTCTCACCCTCAGTCTGCAGTACTTAAGGCCGGCTCATTCTTCCACTCATGGCCAGATCGCACAGTCACCTTCCGTGGTATTACTTCAGGTCTCAGGTTATTTCATGTGTCTAGATCTTACTTCCATGTTTAAGTCAACTTACCGTAATTCCTGTGTGCTCTAGGTCAAGTCCCATGGTTTATCCTGCCTTGCCTCGTCTAGCTCTCCACCTCCATCCGTCAAGTTACCTGCCAGGATCAAGTCCCCGGAACCGCTCCGCAGCCCACCTCTGGAGTTGAGCCCACCGGTCCCGGATCACCGCCGCATAGTCTGGAACTCCAGTCCTCCATTGTTGTGTGCAAATAAATGCCCTTTACTTACCTCAAACCATCTCCCAGTCTTCTGTGCGTGAGCGCTCTGCATTTGAGTCCAGGCCTTCCCCGTGAGAGATCATAACATTTTTCACTTTGTATTAATAAGTTTAGGTAATAGCTTTGAATGGTCTTGTTTAAATGTACAAATTAACTTATTTGCCTATACGATTATGTTGTGGTTCGCTGCTCTGCTCAGTGCCACAAATCACATTTGTCTTGTTCCTGTCAACATTAACAAACATTATATCAAACTATACGCCATTAAAAATATTAACGTTACACTCATGAAACCGGTCAGATCTGTCTATAAAAATGCCTATGACTATAAACTTCTCTGTATTTATTTTTTACTATTGTTCTTTTTTTTTGTGAAAGAATAAGATGAAACAGAATCACCAGGGAGAGAAGACTGACATGCTGCTGCTGCCAAATTAGCAAGACGTCGACAAATTGTAAGTGAAAGGATTAAGATGATGCTTGGCCAGTACATTATTTTTTTTAAATAATATATATATACAAGTATATTTACATATATCATCTGAGTTCTCTGTCAAACTACAACCCCTCCTGGGGAAACCTGGACAAGGCATATTTTTGTTTTCGTATGAGTAAACAGTGTGATTCTATTGTCACTTAGCTCTTATTCACATTTCATACACTGTATTGTCAATATCAATATTTCTGTTTTTAGAATTAGAAAAGCCTTTATTTTAATTGTACATATAATTACAGATAGAAGAGTTATTCTGTTATGCTATTCATTGTAAAACAGTTAAGTAAAAAAGAAACAGTTAAAGTTAAAAAACAACAACAGTTGATTTTAAAAAAGACAGTTCCATTGTCACATTCAGGACATAAATAATTGCACTTAAGAGGAAGCCCTTCACTGAGGAATGGCTATTGCACTTAAAATGGATTATTAAAATTAAGTTTTGAACAAAATGGAAAAATAGATAAATGAATAATCGCGTATTGCACAAATAAGTGAATTACTTGGGTGTCTGGCCAACATGAAGTGTAGGTAAGCTATAAATGACCAAATTGCTCATTGGGTGCCAGACAGGAGAAAGAAGAAGTTATTTCCCTGTAACTATTTAAAATATTTTACCTAAATAATTTGGTCAAAGCCCGGCATACTAACCCTGGCTACAAAAGGTACAAAACATAAGTCAACACATCAAAGAAGGTTCACCAAATAAAGTATATTCAATATAATCAATATAATCAAACAGGTAAATCACTAATTCAGTCCAAATCAATGTCTTTTAACTTTAACAAATAACAAACAAAGGTAAATACGGGCCTCAAATAGAATCAGTCTTTCCGTTAATATGGAGCATGGGGTCGCTGTGTGTGTATGAGTGTGTGTGTGTGTATGTGTGAGGTTGTGTGTCCAGTCCAGTTCATGAAATTAAGAAGGTGTGTGTGAAGAGGATGAACGTGTAATTGTTTGGGGGGGGGGATGAACATGGATGATAGGAGGCAGGTATATAGATTTATCATCTCCCTTCCCCCTCCTTCATACCCTTCATTTCCTGTCCAGGTAGAAAGTACTTCCTGCATAACTTCCTTTCTGCTACATACACGCCGACCTCTGCCCTGTCTCCCACAGCCACTGCCCGGTGCGCCTCGTAGGCGACTCCCTCTTCTCCTCGCTCATCTACTCGTCGAAGCACCGGTGTTCACTTCCTCATCGGAGTCCAGTGTACCAGTCTCAATGCTCTGATAATTTTATAAAATGTAGATAAAAAGGGTCAATCATCCTGCAAAGCAACAAATGATGTATGTGAAGATGAAGCTGTTCATTTACAGGCCTACTATGTAACACTCTGTAGTAGCTAACGTGCTAGCTAATGCTAGGTACGTAAACAAGCTAATATAAACAGATTTACGGTAGCCTACGTTCAAAAACACTGATGATGTGGTTTTCACAAACAGGTAAATCACAACTGAAAAAAATTACATAAAAATGGATTTGCTTTCCCATAACCACTCATAAATTTCAACATCTCTTAATAAAATCAGACCTAACATCTAAAGAAGTTTTTGTGTGTTATCTGACCCCTATATCAGCAGGGTGCCTTTGAAATATGTTACAAATTCCACTGTTTTGGGTATGGTTTGATGAGCTTTACAAAACATAAACCACTGTTGATCTGATAAAGTGACTGAGCTACTAAGTCCATCCCCATCCTCAAACACTGCCACTGAAACATTTTTAGTCATACTAATCTAAGTGTACAATTAATGAGGCAGAAGGAACCTCCATTTACACTCTTCCAGTTCCTTGATATGAATGATCCATTTTTGAGTTCATGAAGTTCACACAATTGTAGAGGGGGTGGTGTCACACAATGTCATGCTCACCCCTGTGAGGTGACTGGTGAAGGCTCGTTTTGCCTGTGTCCATGGAGACAAAGGGGCCTTTTGTGGGGCAAACTGCCCCCCAACACCACTCAACATCTGAGTCTTTACTTCAATGTACAACAGCACAAGGGATCCACAGACATGATGGCTCAGCCTGGCACCCAAAAAAATCTCTCAGACAAAAATGGTGACACTCCTCAGAACTGAAGGGAGTGCTTTCTATGACTGAAATACCATGTGAGTGCTGGTGTATTAGGCCACATTCCCTCTGTATGAAAAAATACAGCCCTTCTTGTTCAACTGAATGGGGCAATTTAACTGCAGCAGAAAAACATACTAGGGACATGGTCTCAGCTCACAGTACTGAATAAAGTTACTCTGAAAAGTCAACAGCATTAACATTTCTTGTTGGTACAAACTAAACAGACAGTTAATGTCTTTCTCAATTGCCCCCAGTGCCCAGATGTGTCCCAGATGAAAGTAAAAGAGGTCAGAGGAGAGGACGTCTGTAGACATCACCTGCTAAGTGTAGAAAGGTTTGTAGAAGGTTTGTCCTGGCGAATGAGCAGTTGAGTTATTCACTGGATAATGATAATAATAATACATCAGATGTATTTTATGTATAGAGCGCTTTTCAAGAAACTCAAAGCGATAGGATGGCACAGAGTGGAAAATACATATAACATGCTACACTTAATAGATTAACCACAACCATGGACACTTAATAGTGTCTTAAATTGCAACAGGATAATAGAAATACCAACATTTCTAATTTAGTACGCTTGGAGAGTGATGGTGACAGTCCATCAAGTGTCATATATGAGCCTATCCCAGAGATGGAAACCTTTCATTAGACACATAAACTTCCCAGCAGGAAGACTAATGTAAAAACAATGATGATTGTTCACCACTTCAAATGAAGGCATCACTGATTATGTTTAGTTGAAAATTAAACAATGTACATGTGTTATTTCTAACTCTGTGAAAGAACAAGCCAAAAGACCCCATCCACTTCTGAGGTTTGTCTAATAGGGTTGAACTTGAGCTGTCAGGAATGAGAATGGGAACTTAACTGTTCTGATACGTAGAAAATTTCAACAACTACTATTCCACAACAACTGAGCAATGACACAGTGTGTCATGTTGCTGAAAACTCAGAAAAAAGGCTAGTAAGTATGATATTGTTCTGTCACCGACTATGGAAATGTTCAATAGGGCTGAGTAAAAAAAAGCTCCCACCACATTTATTTCAAGGGATAAAAATAGTATTCTGGTAAAAGTGTTGATTTAAATCCAACCCTGGTCTGTGCTATTCAGTGTATGTGAAGTGATGCACAGAGCACTGTGTTATAAATATTCTGTTTAATATTTTGCCGTTCCAGTCTGAACACGCTAGTCAAGTATACTTAAGTCAGGGAAAGCACATAGGGGCAGGTTGAAGTTAGGTGGAATAGACTGTGGCCCCGTCCACACCACAAGATATTTCGAAAACGACCCCCCCCCCCATTTTCCTCAGCAGGGGGGCCTGAAACTTCTCCGTAAAGATGGATTCATTGGAAAGACGCATCTAGCTGTAGAAACACTGTAGTACCTATTCCCGCCCTATGTGTGGCGCTGTTTTCTGCTACAGAACTCCTCTAAAAAAGAAGAAGAAGAGGCGGAACATACAAATACTCGTAGAAGAAGAAGCCGAACAACAACAACAGTATGAAGATGTTGAGTGAGAAGGGAAAAGTAGACTCTTTTGTTTGGTCCGATTGTGAGTGCGAACTGCTGTTGCAACCTATGGTCGCCTCGCTGAGTGGTGAGTTCTGTGGCTGTGCGTGTGTGGCATGCAGCGGTGGCTGGAGCTCGCACTTTGCCAGTTCTACTTGCTCTGTGGTCTCAGTGAGGAATCCTCACTGTGCAGTTGCCGCGTGACAACTGTTTGGTTTCTCCCCTCTCCCCGGCCCTATGGAGTGACCGAGCAATAGTATATGTTGCCCTAGCGACCCAAGAAGAGTTAGGATCTGATGCAGCACCGTCACAAGCCTCTAGTCCGCCATTGTTGTTGTTGGAGATGCCGCGGGCGAGGGACGAGGGTCCAGGGGTGGGGTTGGGTGATGACGTCATCGTATGAATATCTGGCTTTCACACAAACTCAAATACACAAACGCAGGGGGGGAGATTTATCTTCTCGCCCCTGGGACCTGGATTCAAAAGAGTGCGTTTTCAGGCAGCGAAAACTCTGGGTGCGTCTGGACGGGAGGCCCATACGTGCAACTCTTCCACGTATTTGCAACAAATTCGCATTCGTGTAGACAGGGCCTGTATTTGGACTGTATTTACATAGCGACCAAATGCAAATGCCCCACTAAATTCTCCCTTATGAAAGCAGTACAGCAAGGTGCAAGCTCTTCTAGCTTTTAAAGAGAATGGGAGATGGCACTATGTGTCTGGCACAGAGACATTTCCCCTATCAAACTACAGACATAAACCAAATCCAGTAGGAAGTTGGGGGGAAAGCAAAAAATCACACTCTCACACACCTGCACACATTAGACTATACTTTGTATAAACATAGTTAAGTGTACTTATACTGTGACCTTGTATAAGTTACTTTTGCAAACAATGTAAAAATGTCAATATGCGGCTGAAATCCGATAGCTCTCTCTCTCTCTCTCTCTCTCTCTCTCCCTCCTTCTCTCTCTCTCCTGTGTCTGTGATCGTGAAAGCGTGTCGGTCCAGCAGGAGGAGTCGAGAGAGAGAGAGAGAGAGGGAGAGAGACGACGGCAGACAGGACGCGATCGGGACAGTCGGAACGGGACTTGTTTCAGGGTTTCGCGGAGATGCGGTCCCCGCTGTGGAAATGGATAGACCAGCCTCTGAGCTTTGTAACCCCGTAAGTCCTCTCATGTTCTGCTTCCTTTGCCGCTGTGCTCTGAATGCCCATTCCCCCTAACGCCTCAACATTCTGCTCAGCAAACTTAATGCCTCCTTGTAAAAAGCATCGTGAGTGCGTGGCTTTCACCTGCAGCTGGGGTAAGCAGGTACTCACCGTTCCATCAGAACTCTCTTACGAGTGAACCCCTCAGATCTCCACGTGTCTGCTGGAACTTTAAAAGTAAGGTGTGCTACTCATCACAAAAACGTCCAGTCCAAATCAAAAGGTCATTGCTGTTTATCACTTTTAGCACAAACATGTGGGCTCATTGTCTCTGCAGAAGTGTTATCAATGATTGGTTTATGCCACCTATTAAGGAAAATATGTTGATATGTTACTTTCCTCTGTTGGTCAGAGAAGTGAGCCCTTCAAAGATATCCCCTTGGGGAATTTTTATGACATTTTCATTATTTTCTGACATTTAATATACCAGATGATGAACTGACAAAAAGTAAACATAATTAGCAAAGTAATGTCAGTAATGCAGGACTAAATATCAGTGAGCAGCTATTTCTTCTTGAAATGACGTTTGAAATTCAATTGAAACCAATGGACCATATAAACACAGCTACTCTGCTCATATGATAGCATCTGTATCAAAAGTTGAGGCTGGCTGTTATCACCAGTTTTATCTCCCTGAATCCAGAGGCCAGTGTGTCACAAGCAGACACACACATTTTAGGAATTTCACACAAAAATTAGCAAAATATTATTTTAGCATATAATGCAACATGTTGAGGCAAATACATTGGGTTAGTCCAGGCAGCTCTAAGGTGCAAAATCGGTGAGAAATGCTCTTTTGTATTTTTTTACTTAAACAAGACTTTAAGCAAGCTTTAAAACCATGTGAATCCACAGTAAAACTGTCTCTTGAATGGCACCCAAGTCATAAGGCCAAATCAGAGTTTGCTGCTAACGTCACTAAGCTCAGTGCTGATGCTGTATCCAGGTTTCAGGCAGAGTGAAATGTTACCTATCAGTATCAGATTACAGCCTGTTGACTAGATCTGATAAGTGTAACAGTAGCCCAGGTTTTGTTGATGTTGGTTGGTGTTGTTACCTGTAGTCCAGTCAAAGTCAGAAAGCTGATTATGATTATTCATTATGCATTACTTCTTGACCATATAAGTGTCACCTTCATGTAGAAGCTGTCTCTTCCTCTCAGATGGAGTTTGCCTTCATAACTGGAGATGAAGAGAATGAAGAGACAATCTAATCGTATTTTTTTAAAAAGTGTCTGCTCAGTAGAGGTGCATATGATATGAATATTGTTGGACTAATGAAACTTTCACACACACACACACACACACACACACACACATACATACACACATACATACAATCCTAATCTTATATGTGGTTTTAAAAATTTGTCAGTTTTCATTTGCTGTTATTTGGATGTGGGCTTTTTTTTAAACATTTGGTTCGGCTTACTGTGAATGCTCATATTAGTTCCTCTAAATGTTACAAACCCCATTGTGCTGGTTTCCCCCTATGCCCCTGCTTCATATCAACAGCCTGCATGATGTTTAGTTGAGAACATATTTGTCATTTGTTCAGGGTGAGTACACAAAGATCTGTACTCACTGTGGCTGTGCGTTTGAATAAGCACTGCTGGGAGATGCATGGAATTCTTCAAAAAGAAAGAGTTGCCTACCTTGAGCTACCTTTTCACTTACACAGAGGGTAAAAGTTCATGTGCGTTTGTAAGGACTACAGAGGAAGGCCTAGAGGAGGGGAGGGCTGGGCTCCAGATGTTGCTGTCGCCTGGGGATACCTGTGGCTTTGTCCCTCTCCTTATGTCCTGATATCTGCAAATACTCTCTGCCTACCTTAAGAGCAAACTGAAAACATATTATTTAAATTAAATTAAATTTTATTTGTATAGCACCAAATCTAAACATACATTATGTCAATTCACTTTAAGGTTGAGACTTTACAAAAATGCGGAGAAACCAAACAGTTCCCACAATAAGCAGCCCATGGCGAGGAAAAGAAAAAACTTTTTTAACAGGAGGACATTTTTAGCAGAACCAGTGACAGGATAGAAATGCGAGAGAGGAGGGAGCATGAAAGAGAAGCAAAAGTGACCAAAACTGTTGTTTTAAGACCTGTCAGACTCGTTCTTATGAAAATAATAATACAATTATTGTTGTTGTTATTATTATCATTATTATTAATATAATAAACTACATAGCGAAGTGATCAACTGGGATTAGAGCTGCAGCAGTTAATCGATTAGTAATCAACTACTAAATGAATCGCCAACTATTTTGATAATTGATTAATTGGTTCAAGTAGTTCTCAACAATGTCAAAATTCTATGATTTCAGCTTCTTAATGTGAATATTTTCTGGTTTCCTTGCTCCTCTGTGAAAGTAAACTGAATATCTTTTGTGTGAGGACAAAACAAAACTTTATCTTGGGGTTTGTGAAACACGATCAACATTTTACGGAACAACATTTTTAAAATTTTTTTTACACAAAGCCAATGGAGAGATGCTAACACTGGGGAAATATGATCTATTTTTATAGTTCCTGTCAGAACTGGTGCTGCTGCATTTTGGATTAAGTCTTTTCACAGACTTATTGGGGCATCCTAACTGTAATGAATTACAGTAGTCCAGTCTAGAAGTGACAAATTCATGGAGTAGTTTTTCAGCATCCTTTTGAGAAAGGATGTTTCGAATGTTCTTGATATTGCACAGGTGAAAGAAGGCTGTCCTAGAAAATTGTTTAATGTGAAAGGACGTCAAAGGACATGTCCTGGTCAAAGGTAACTCCAAGGTTCCTCACAGTAGAGCTGGACGCCAAGGTTATGCCATCCAAGGTTTCTCTGAGGAGTTTAGGGAGAATACAATGACCTTGCTTTTGTCTGAATTTAGAAGTAAGAAATTACAAGTCATCTAGGCCTTTATGTCTTTAAGATAATCCTGACATTTGTGTATTTGATTAGTTTTATCTGGCTTCATACATAAGTGCAGCTTGGTGTCATCTGCATAACAATGGAGATGAATGTGGTGCCGTCTGATAATATTGCCAAAGGCAATGTTAATTTCATGACTAAGATGAGACATTGACGAGCTAAAAATAGATCTTCGATAATAAAAATTCTGACAAAATGTATGTTTTGTTTTTGCTGACGAGACGGGACGAAAATGTTAAGTGTTAAGATAGGATTATATTTTTCCCCGGCGTGCATCTAGTCCAGAAGTGGCGAACCCGCATGCGGCTCTCTAACTGCTCCTGTGTGGCTCATGTATGTGTTTTACCCTGTCCCCACAGCAGCTCTTAGACTGCAGCCTCGCACGGCTCCGCTCATGTTGTATGTTCACACCATAGAATGTACATAAAGATGGACTTAGCATCCATGACGTCACCCATTGGTTACTGCAGGCCGGCTTTGAAGCCCAAAGTGGGTGGTTCAGCAGCGGCTCAGCCTTCGCTATCTTGGCAGGGACCGACTACTCTTTTACCCGGTTAATCCAAATATATCAAAACGGTCGCTGAAACACGCACACCTACGTCGAAAGCTACCCAGTTAGCTGAGGCTAAGGGGCTAAGCTAAGTTGAGACTGCCTCGGGTCAGTAATGACTGCGGTAACGTGAGCTCCTGAACCAATAGTCACAGCCAACGTTACATGTGGTAAGTATCACTAACTATGAAACAAAATTTGAAATAATTATTTGATACTGAAATTATAACACACTGTCTCAACAATTTTTAAAAAAAAATTGTATTAGTGGTAGTTTGGACCACTATATTTTAAAATATTTTTTTTTACATGTGATGGTTAGTGTTCTTGGGATACACTAAATGTTTTATTGACACTGGCTGCTAGTCTTAGTTATTTGGTCGTTTATTTCTTTTTTTTTTAGCCTCTTAGGGACATACACATACACCAAACAAGAAAATAGAAAATCTATAATTCCCCACACCACTGACGTAAACAGTGCACATTTCAAGTTTTCAGACTAGCAGAAGTCCGTGGTAATCTTAACCTCACCTGTACTGCTATAGACATTCTTGTGCAAGATTATTACTTGAATATGACTGTAAGAAAGGCACTTTTTGTTTATGTTTATTACTTTCAGCACATCAATTGTTGTTGAGTTCAACTGTGATGCTTCAACTAGCTGCACAAAACAAATTAAGTACCAGCTTGACTTAACAGTTATATAGTCTGTCTTCAAAAAAAGTCTTTAGAGACTGTCATCTATATTGAGGTGTAGCTCTTGGTTCCATTTTATCCTACAGATGTGACATAGCAGTGTTGCCAACTAAAAAAAAGTGAGCTACACTCTTTAGTGGACTTCACATTTTTCATTATCTGAAGCATTAATCACTCATTTATTAATTGTAATCCTACAGTCACAATGTGGACGTGGTGATGAGTTTGTCCGTCGAGGTGTCCGTCGAGGTGCAAACCTTGGCGTGCTGTGTTTGAGTGGTGGACTGTGGTGGAAAAGCCTTTTTCCACTCTGTTTCCACTCCGTGAGGAAGAGCAGCAGTTGAAGTCCACATCATCCACTGTGGTGACGACAACCTGAGGGAGATCAGTAGCATCAGCTCTGGGCTCTTTCTGAGCCCAGCTGTTACCGCTTGCACAGGCCCAGTCTGTATTTTAAATGTGTTCTATTATTTTATTATTGTCCTGCTTTTTGTGTTTTGTACCTTCACTAAAAATAAATCTGAGATTTAATCTGTAACTTTTGGTTCTGGCTCATGAATTCTGTTTTCTACGTTTCCACTATTTTTGTCTTTAATACTGACTGAATGTGAGATTTCACATTCAAATCTGACTATTAATTGACAAATAACTCATATACTACAGACAAAAGATTAAGCATTAACAGGTTTGTGTGATTTAAATATATTTTAAAAGTGTAACAGTACATGTAATAATTTGAACCGAGTGTTCAATTTTTCTTCTTTGCTCTTGGAGACAGAACATGGTCAGCATAGTGGAGTCCTTCAGGCTTGTCCTTCCCTAATAAAAATGACAAGACACAAATAAAAAATAGTAAAAGGTTTGTAAATAAACAAGTTTGTGGGATTATGTTCTGTAGACATTCAACTGTGGATTTGAATGTGGTTTTAGATTCAACAGTGTTCTACCAACACAGTTAATGTACAGTACAGTATGTATTGAATATTTAATTGTAATCAAAGCTTACTGGCACCGTAGAATGCTTTGTTCTCATGTTTCACTAGGGAAAAATGTGACCATTAAGTTATTCACAAACCATATGTGGAGGAAAAGTAGCTCTCACTCTAGACATTCCTGCATTAAATGCAATGAGATTCGACGGTTCTGCTTCATGTTCAGCTTCCACTGATCCAGTCTGTCTGAAGGAAAGCTTTACACAGTCAAAAAGATTTACCTCCTTAACAGACTGTATGTGCAAACAATGAAAATTTTCAAATTACTTCAAAGTTGGTAATCTCATTAGAGCATTTTAGCAAAAAAAATAAAAATAGAGCTGGTGGACAGCAGCTCTTATTTTTACAGTTCTATTTCATGAATGTATTTTTCATGTGACAGTCATGCTTAGTTTTCACCAATGTCACACCAACCATCAAATCTAATACTCAATATATTGTGTTTAAATAAACGTTATGACCCTTTGCACAACTGAAGAAGTAACTGTATGTCCACGTCACAGGCCTCACAATAAGTCTGTTTCTGCATCGTAATTATTTATCGTGTCGGTTTAAGTAGAATATATGAATCAAACTTCTTGTATTCTTCTCTTGCATTTTAAGTTACCGTAAAGGCTCAATAAAAAAACTCCATCACAACCAAGAACACACTGCATCCTATACATTAACGTTATCTTTTGAAACAATGCTGATATGTGACATCAACACTGGCGTTACAAACACCCTAATGTACCTTGACAGTGAGCATTAATGTTAAGTTAACATTGCATTGTTCGTATGGCAAATTTAACGTGGTTGACCATATTTTCCAACCATACGCAGACGCCTTTTTACTGGCTCATGTCAGTGTTGTGTTGTGTTGATCCCGCTAGCCTTGTCAGCAGAGCTGGGAGTCTTGCTCGAGGGCTAACCCCAGGCTAGGTGGCTAATTAGCGCTTTAGCGAGCTAAGCTAACAAGCCAGGTACCAAGTGCAGACACCGACACATGCTAATTACTGCAAACACATTAACAGCATAATACTATAATTTTACTTACTGATAAAAATTTTCAGGCACGAAATGCTCTTGATGCATGCTCTGCTGCAACAGCAGACATGGTACTCTGTTTTTGGCGCACTACGTCTCGTCTTGTCCTGTCTAATTGTATTTGTCCGTATATTGTTGGTAAATTGTTTAATGTTAGTTACCGTTGACTGATCAAACATGATAGCTCACAAAGTGTTCACCATTGTATTGTTAACGCTATGGTTGATCCGTGATGGCCTCGCACTACAGCCTGATACCAGCGACAGGCTACTCACCTACAGCCACAGGGATCTACTATTACTCCAGGCTTCCTTGCTATGCAACACCAAGCCTGCTGTGGTCCTACTGTCGGAGCTACGACCGAGGAAAAGAGGGAGACGAGGAGGAATCCGAAGCAGAATAAGGAAGCGTCCATTTAATCCATCTCTCCCCTCCATCATCTTGTCAAATGTCCGCCCAATCCGGAATAAAATGGACTTGCTACATGCTCGGTGCCAACTGGAAAGGGCTTTCATCTGTTGTCGCTGATGTTGTGGTTGACAATGTCTTTTCACCTTTACTGGTGCTGCTTCACAGCGCTGATCAGTTGTTTATTCAAAATGTATCAACACTGAACATAGCGCGCATTTAATTTCTTTTAAAGAGAGAAATAATTTTGACAAAAATTGAAAAGTATAGATCCCAGCACAGAACCTTGTGGAACTCCATTACTTACTGTTATCATTAACAAACTGAAATCTATCTGATAAGTAAGAATTAAACCATTTTAGTGTTCATTTAATCACAATTATTCTAGTGTCTATATGAGAATATTTTGATCAATGTAGTCAAATGTAGCAGTAAGATCTAACAAAACGAGAATAGAGACATGTCGACTGTCTGAGGCCATGAAAAGGTCATTAGTAACCTTCGGCAGTGCTGTTTCTGTGCTATGATGTTTTTTAAATCCTGACTTCCAGCTAAATATTCCTGTGCAAATAAACAAATAATAGGTTAGCAACAGATTCTTTTTTACATTATCATTGAGTATCAGGACAGAAAACAGACGGGATTTTGATGAGCAGTGGCTGCCCACCTCTTGTAGTGAGGGCATAGCAAGACGCTTGGCAGATGCAGAGCGGAGTAGATGGGCTGGGGTATAAGGTTTGACCATTTTCTGGATGTAGGACGGGCCTGAGCCATTGGCAGCATGGTAGGCAAGTACCAGTGCCTTGAATCGGATTCCAGCCACTACCGGAAGCCATTTCAGGATGAGGAGGAGCAGTGGAGTGTGGGAGAACTTGGGTAGGTTGAAGACCAACCAGGCCGCTGCATTCTGGATGAGCTGCAGAGGTCTGATGACACACGTCGGCAGACCAGCTAAGAGGGAGTTGCAGTAGTCCAGGCGTGAGATGACAAGAGCCTATAGCACCAATACCCGCGTTGCCTTCTCGGTAAGGAACGGACATATCCTCTTATGTTGTAGAGGATGAATCTGCATGAGCAGGTCTTCACTGTGATGTTGGCAGTGAAGGACAACTGGTCATCCAGTGTCACACCCAGGTTCCTTGCAGTTTGAGCAGGGGTCACCGCAGAGTTGTCAATGGTGATGTAGAGGTCATTGGTAGGAGAAGCCTTCCTTGGGTGGAAAAGCATCTCTGTCTTGTCCAGATTGAGTTTCAGGTAGTGCGTCGACATCCACTGTTAAATGTCAGCCAGGCATGCAAAGATTAGTGCTGCCACCTGGTTTTCAGATTGTGGGAAGGACCACATGAGTTGGGTGTCATCTGCGTAGCCCAGAACGGAGCCCTGAGTTACCCCAGTACTGAGGTTGCAGGGTTCAGACACAGATCCTCTCCAAGTAACCCTGTAAGTGAGGTCCTTGAGGTAGGATGTAAACCAGGACAGTGCTGAGCCTGAGACTCCAGATGTTAGAGCAGGGATCAACAACCTTTTTGAGACCGAGAGCTACCTTAAGGGTAGAGAATGATATCAAGGGCTACTTGTTTGATGTAATGTCCCAGAATAAAATTAAATTGCTTAGTTTACCTTAATGGTGAATATTATGCATTTAATAGACTGCACAATATGAGACTGTCCATCTATGCTAACTGATTTCTCACAATCACTATTAATGTTTTAGAAAATGGTCATAGGAAAGCAATTATTCATATTTAAACATTCAAGTTTAATGATTTCTCTGTAAATTTCAACAGCCTGTTTCACATTTTAAGGTCAAACAATAACAAATTGTCACATTTTTGTACAATAGAATCAGAGTTAAAGCTTAAGTTCCTGAGCTTATCATTTTTTGATGTTTCAAATAAATCACTGCATTTATTTTGACAAAAAAACAAGAATCAACAGAAGAAAGTTAATTTGGAGTTCTAAACATATTTAGGGTTTTTTTTACTCCCTTTTTGTCTCTCCCACGACGTTATTCCTCTCTCCTACAGCATCCGTTACAAGTACATGCACATGGCCAATATGCAAATTAGGCGATGGCGTCATTTAGCGACTTCTAGCAACCTTTACAGCCAATAGCTACTTTCCTTACTGAGGAGTTGGCAACACTGTTTACAAGTGCACTGTAATCAGGGGTATAATTTGACACTGCAACTCTGATTGAGTCTTCAAGATGAACTCCTTGATTTCACCCAAAAGGGATTAAAAAAGCTTTACGACCCTTCCCCTGCTGAGCCACCAGATTTCTGTGTGTAGTAGCAGGTCACTGTATTGAGCTGACAGCTCCTCCAGCACCTGTGTTGTTTAGCTTCGGCGCAGAAGCTATTAAGGATCTTCACAACTGGAGTCATTACGTGATCAAAGCCTGTTACTTTGGCACTTAAGGCGTACTGATGAATGATGCAGTGGTAATGTAGTAATCTAGGGAAATTTGTGTCACCTTTGCATCACAAAAAAAAGCCTGTGTGACGACCGGTCATTGCGGGGGCACCGTTTGGTGTCAGTGACACAAGCTTTTCCAACTGCAACTTTTCTCCATGAAATATCCCTTCACCGCGTCGTAGATATCAACCCGTAGGGCTATATGAATACAGTCCATTTCCATTCCATTTCCATCAATTCGTAGAGATGTCATCGAATACCATTTGCACAAACATTATCAGCTGCACTGTACTGATGGTGTCCACTGTCTCGTCGCACTGGATGCTGAACCACCTGCACGTACTCAGATCTCGATCCAGCTGCACTGTCAAGTCCTCGGACATGGTTGACACTCTTCCGGCGATTGTACTGGCCCCAAATTGAACGTCGGAGAGAGCGGCGATTACTTCAGGCCCGTTCTTCTCATCTTTGAACAATGCATTTGTGATCACCGTCATTGCTCCTTTCAGTACATCGCCTTCTGAAAAAGTTTTCTTGCTCTTCGTCAAGAAATAAGCAGCTCTAAATGAAGCTTCCATTGCTGCTTGAGACTTTTTCATCGACCTGGTAAAAAAAGACTGCTGTTTGCCCAAAGCTGCCTTTAACTCACAGGCTTCCTCTACCTCTAAAGAGGAACCTGGCGAGTAGCTAGCATTGAAGGTATTGTGGCATGAACTGAAGTGCCGCTCTACGTCGTGCCGCTTCGCTGTGGCCACTGTTGTCCCACAAATAAGACATACGCTCTTTTTCTTCACTTTTGTGAAGAAGAACTCTTCTCGCATTGCTCATTAAAGTTTTTTTTTCTTTTCTTCAGCTTCTCTGCCATTGTTCATTCCGATATGCTAGCTAGCTGGCGTTGAATGAATGCATCAGAAGAGGGGAGTGGAGCGGATGCGCAACATAATGTCATGGCTCAACGTTCAGCTTGCCGAAGTTCATCGGGGTCAAAGCAAAATGTTATAAATTATACATCATAAAATAATGTTTTTATTATGCTAGTAAACATATCATATAGTTAATCCTTATTTTATCATATTTTTAAATATTAGGAATCATTTCTTTTTTTTTAGCTCTATTGGTGTTTTTAGAACTGGAGGGGGACTTATTGGCTGCCTTCGGGCGACCAGGTGCTCGCTGGCACCGTGTTTGGCCACTACTGTGATAGAGGGTGGAGAGGTGGATCTGGTCCTTCACCGTGTCAAAAGCTGTTGAGAGGTCAAGCAGGATAACAACAGAGGAGAGGGATGCTGCTTGAGATGTTTGACTTCTTCTGTGAGAGCTAGGAGGGTAGTCTCTGTTGAGTGCCCTGCCTTGAATCCAGACTGATGGGGGTCAAGAAGGTTGTTCTAGTGGAGATATGCAGAAAGTTGAGTGAAGATAGCACTTTCAAGTGTTTTAGAAAGGAATGGTAGAAGAGGGACCGGTCTGTTATATTTAACAACAGATGGGTTGAGTGTGGTTTTCTTTAAAAGAGGACACTCTTGCTGATTTTAAAGTGTTGCGAAAGTAACCAGTTGTCAGAGAGGTATTGATGAGGTGGGTGAGGAAAGGAAGGAGGTCAGGAGCATTAGAGAGGTAAGAGGGGATAGGGTCAAGGGGGCAGGTGGTTGGGAGGTGGGAAGTGACCAAGGGTAGTACCTCACTGGAGGGTGTGTTGAAAAAGCGAATAGAGAAGGTGATGAGGAGGAGGGTATAGGCCAGGTAGCATCAGTAGGAGGGACAGGTCATGAGGAGAATATATCATCTACCTTTTTTGCAAAGTAGTTTACAAAGTCTCTTGGAAGAAGGGACGACGGACGTGGAGGAGTGGGTGGAATCAAGGAAACCTTTTTTGGGGTGTTGGAGAAGGAAGACTGAATTTGAGATTCAAAGAAAGAGCTTTTAGCAGCAGATAAGGAGGCAGAGAAATAGGAAAGAAGAGATTTATAGACAAGAAGATCCTCTGGGCACTTGGATTTGCGCCATTGTCTTTCATCTGCTCACAGGGAGGTTCCGTGAGACCGCACTGAGTGAAACAACCACGGAGATGGATGGGTTATCCAGATCTCAGTGAGAGCAAGGACGTCGGCGAGTTGCAGACTGACAGTTCGCCCCCTGTGACAAGGTGCTGAGTCTATAAGGACCGGGAGGGGTAGATAAGATTGGAAAGATTACGGTACTGTTGTGCATGGGTATATGGTCTAAGGTATCTACGAGAAGAGTAATGTAGAATAATGGAAAGAATACACATGATACATGAAAGAATAAATATCAAGAGATACTTTGTCCGACTCGTACGGAGTCCTCAAAAAGACTCCACATCTTAGTCTGAGTTTGTCTACGTATGGTGAGGCTGAGACTGCCTCTGAAGCTGCCGCTTCAAACAAATGCTGACTTTTGCAAGTGCTGATTGCCAAGTTGTCTACATGGTTGTTTACCATGCGGTGGCTATATAGTGCACTCACCAGCTGCGATTCCAGACACTACTTCGGTCGCAATGGTAATTACGTCTTTATCCCAGGATTATGACGTAATTACAACAACGCCGGCTGGTGAACGATCCCATTATATTTAAAATATTTATTTTACACTTTGTATTAATACTTATAAGTAAAACACACTTTGAATGGTCTTGTTTAAATAAAGGAACACACATATATATATATATATATATATATATGCCTACGTTTCTGTTGTGGTGCGTTGCTCTGCTCATATATTATTTTAGCGCCACAAATTACATTTTTCCTGCCTGTTAAACAAAACAAAAAATAAACCAGCCATCAATCGAAATACTCACGAAACTGCTCAAGCTTGTCTCGATAAAATGCCCACCAATATCAACATGTCTGTGTGTATTTTCACCATTTCTTAATGGTTTTTGACAAAAATTAGGCAAAAATAGCAAGAAGAGAGAGAAAGCTGAGACGTGTTGCTGCTGCGAGACAAGAAAGACATAGTCAAATTGTAAGTGAAAGGATGAAGATGATGCTGGGCCTGTACATTTATTTAAAAAAAAAGTCTTGGCCCTGTATTTTGATGGTCAAAGTGACCTGCGACCTGACTTCCGCCTCCCCAGACCCACAGTTGATCAGCTCATCCACCTTCTCCACTCTCCATCTGACCATGGCTGGGGTCAGGGCCTAGAGGTTCTGGTGTTTTTGTTCTGGCTGGCAAGCGCAACTTCTTACCGTATCGTGTCACGAGCGTTTAGCATCCCACGCTCCACGGTGCTTGACACCATCCACAGGGTTGCTAACAAAATCCTCGGTCTGAAGAACAGGGTCATTTACTTTCCACCACCGGAGGAGCTTGAGAGAATCTACACTGTCTTTGAGCGCCTTGCTGGATCAACAGCATTCACCAGGGTTCTGGGCAGCATTGATGGCTGCCATATTGGAATAAAGCCCCAGAGTGCGGCTGCTCAGTGCTATTTCTACCGGAAACTGTTCCACTCCATCCAGATGTAAGCCATGTGTGACCATCAGTGCCAGTTCCTGGATGTATTCATCGGTTACCCAGGGTCAGGGTTCTTTAAGGCTCTGGAGGTGCAGCCTGCTTTTGCTATCTTCCACAACTTCTGCCTCAGAAATGGGGACACCTGTTTTGAACCTGTGCAAGAGGCACCGGGACCGGATGACGGATGTGGTCAGCTCCACGCACACCAGCAGTGTGGGGAACAGCTGCGTGGGCATTGCTGATGCTCTTTCAGCACCAAACACCACTGCTCCGGTTCTTCAGGACCACGACTATTGTTAGAGTGATCTCCTGTATAAAAAAGTTTTTGCTCAGTTTCTGAAGGCAGCAGTTCTATTTCTATTAATCATTGTATTTGATGTGTGCAGTAACTTACGCTTAACGATGTTCAAAATTAAAGACAAGTCATCGTTTGAAATTTCTCTCGAATATCATCGGTCAGTCCTCATCAATTTCACAAACTATTTTATTTAATTAAACATTTCACAAACAATACAACTGAACACAGTGATTGGAACTACATTTTCTTTGCTAGCAGTAATGTGCTGCGGCAACATTATGCATACTCCTTAAATTAGTTTGGTTTATTAGTCAATCAAACTTAAACATATCTGCGGGTGATTTTGGTATATAGTGCTCCGTTAGTGACCATCTGTTGTCCACTACATTTCACGTTGCATTCTGGGATACAATCAGTGCACTATATAGGGTATAGGAAATATCACTAAGAATTCGGACACCACAAATTCGCAAAGGCACTGTATAGTGCACTATATAATAGTTAGGGGGTGATTTCGGACACAGCCTTACTCCCACTGACAACTGAGAAACACCAACAGCTGAAAACAGCTACCCATCTCTTTCAACCTCTCAGTAAACAGGGTCAGCTTGGTGGAGCAGGTGGAGTCCTTTAACTATCTGGGATCAGAGATTGACACCCGCCTGTCCTTCTCACAGCATACAGACTCTGTGTTCAAAAAAGCACAGACAATAAAGTTATCTATCTTTCTATTGATAAAGCCTGTCACTGCCCTCCAGAAAATGTGTATATTTTCACATTACCAGAGACAATGATACAAGTTAACTTAAAACATTGGTCAGGTATATTAGGATTAAATTGATTTAACTTAACAGGAGTGATATGAATTCTCATTACCCAATTATACTGTATAAGTCTTCATCTGGTATTGATAGTCTGTGTTTGCGCCTTTGAGCATATTTTTTTTCCAACCGTCTATGCTAATGTCTTATGCAGGCCATGCCCCCACCCCAGCCTCTTGCTGTCAGAGCTGTCCTAATGGTTATGCACTATCATGTTATATAACTGAGTTACCTGCTCTTTACTGAGACAATTGTTTGAGCAGAATGTTTCCAGTGTGAAAATTGGAGGTAGTTGCGCTGATTTACTTGAAATTGCAAGAATTAAGCTTCTAAATTCTAAAAGTATTTAAAAAATGATTTGTGGTATACTGTATTTGTCTTTCAGCTCATCAAACAACATTAGAATATTGTTCTCATGCCTTTATTAAACCAGGACTTAAATCCCATGTCCTTTGGCGCCTTTAGGGTGAAGGCACCATCTAAAGGGACCTTTTGTAAACTGTGAGGTATAATAATGAGATGGGCGCGTGGTCCGACAACACCCTACTATCATAAAAAAACCCAGATACATTGGAAAATAGGGAGGAGGAAATCAGAAAATAGTCTATACGCGAGTGGGTTATACAGGAAAAATTGTGGGTCCGAATGCTTCAGGTAACCATTGCTGGACAGTGATAGCGTCATAATTCTCCACATGCCTGAGGTTAGTTTTTTAAGCTCGTCTAGCTTGTCCGTGAAGACGGCTACTTGTTTGGTTTGTCAATTATGCTGCTCTGCTTCCTCCATGCGAACCGAGAAGTCACGCACATCTCTCTTAACACCCTGATTTGCGTTCACAGCTACATCAATTTTAGTGGCAAAGTCATTGCTCATCATGTCCAGTTTTTGACCAATATCCAAGTTTTGAGCCAGTTCTCCTGCAGCTGCAGGGCTAGCATTACCTGTTAAGCTACCAGGGCTACTAGCATTGAGCTCATTATCTTCCTTCATTGGAGAGGAAAGCACCTTATTCATGTCTTTAACCCTCTTTGGCGGCATGTTATTACAACATGGGTACTCAAACCTGTGCCCATACTGTTAAAAGGATGTTGTACAGGAATTTAACCGAATATCACCGGGAGCTCACAGAAATGCATGTGCCATGCAAAGATCTAATCATTGCAACCATAAAAGCCTTGGATATGTACCCTGTTAATAGAGATAAATAAATGAAGTAACTTTTGTGATAGCCACTAAATGTCATCAATACAATTAAGCAGAGAGTTTCGTTCATTACAACCGTTTGATTTCATAGGCAGATACATTTGTAAATCAACTGCATTACAATGAAAAGACAAATCGTGCTTGGCTATAACTGCCCCTAAAGGCAACAGGTATAAAGAAAACAAGAATAGGGCTGAGAATAGAACCCTGTGGCACCCCACATGAGAGAGAAGCATGTGATGAGCAGAGGTCATTGATCATAACAGCAAAGCTCCTGTTGGCCAAATAAGAGCTGAACCACTTATACCTCTTTCACACCAAAATTACCGTGTAGACGCAGGTTTTTTAAACGCGGGTTCGACCCGCACTGTGAGCAGACTAGAGTCTGATGATCGTGTAGTGACAGTTGGTGGCCATAGATGGCGGTAATGAGTGCGCGCCATAAAACAAAGAAGAAGAACAGTGTAGTAAACAACAGAAAGCATGGTAGCCAGTGAGCCAGTGGTCAACGTTACCTTATATCTTGTACTTGTCACTCTTTCAAAGTTTACAAACTCAGCGCAGTGTTACGAGCGAAGCCTGGCCCTTTAAGCAGGTGGCCATATGGGTTTTGAAGTGTCAGTGTATGAGAGAAGAAGAAGGTTGGCGCTGCACGCTGTGTTTGTGTATGTAGTTGCAGCCACATGGAATGGACTCCGCACATCCATCCATGTTACCAACAGTTAATGGCCACAATGTCCACCGAAGGGTTGAAATAAAGTGCCCCGTTCTAAACCTCATTGATGATCTGGATTGTGTTAGTTGTCACCACCAACGAGCCAAAGCTTGGCTAAACGAGCCAGCTACATGCGAGAGGTCTCTTTACTACAGTTTGTGAGGTAACAGCAGTTACCGACGGAGGAGTCGAGCCTTTGTTGCCTCCGTCATCGCGCAAATTAGCGCATTCACCCGGCTGTGAAGTTCACATCAATGCCGATCGGAGGTGGAGCCGATTATTTGCCGTGTCAAAGGCCGCTGTGAGGTCCAACAGCACCAGCACAGCAGTATTCCCAGCATTCACAGATGAGACAATATCATTGTGGACTTTTAACAGCGCTGACCCAGATTGGGATTTTTCAAGGTTGAATTTTCCACCAGGAATATATATAAGAAGCTATAGGGAATATACTGAGTATGATACTTAATTCGGCCAAGAAGAACATTTGAAGCTCTAGGATTGACTACGGAGCCAGGTGTAGACCAAACAACACAAAAAATATTAAAAAAAAATTCTTCCCTTTTAATGAAAGTCGAGAAGGTAAGAAAAAAAACCATTCATTAACAATAAAACACAGTTTTAGCCGGGTAAGTATATAAAGAAAAGAAAAATCAAGTCACAGCTCTATCAATTGGTTTAGATTTAAAGTTCAATCCTACCCCAATCTTGTTCAGTTACTATACAGCTTTTTAGCTGATAATACTGTACATTTCACTCTGTGAAGTGACAATTGTTCGTACTACCACACCATAGAGTACGCTGGTTGTGTGTGTAGAAACTTCTTCTGCATGCAATTGAGTTTCTAGTTCCCCTCCATTGGGCCCTAGCTCACCATCAACAATAGTATCCAGGCATCTCCAACTCCAGATGGGTTGGATATTCAAATGGATCCAAAAAACCTGACCTATAGTGAGAAAGGTCAGAAAATTCAAGCTTCTAATCAGGAATAGCTTACAATAACAGAAAAACTAAAATGTACCTTATCAAATTATATAATTGTACTCTATTTTGTAAAAAATGTGTTCATGAACTGTTTTATTTGAGCATCACATCCTTTTTAAACATCATCTGAAAGTACAATCATGGCCAGTTTTACATTTTTCTAGACAAAGAAACAAACACATGGAACATACAAACAAGCAAAAATGAATAATAATATCAGTAAAAAAGAAGTCAAACAGCGAGGAAAAGAAGAAAAAAAAGAGTCTAAAAACTGGAGAGATTTCCAGTCCAAATAATACATCTACAGGGTATAAGAGAGACAAAAGACAGGACATTTAATTTAAATTTTGTAAACTAAGGGAAGTTAAGGGGAACTCCAAAAACTGCAATAAATGGGCAAGGTGCAATTTTCAATATATAGGATGTTTGAGATGATCTGAAAAGTTTTTCCAGAATCCCTTTATTTTTGAGCACGACCAAAAAGTATGAGCTAGATGAGAGAGGGTAGAAGTGCATCTATGACAGGTCTCACTAGTACAGACAAAGCTAATTTTGCTTTGCTTAAATGTTTTTTGCGGAGCATTTTAAATTGTATGAGATTAGGATGAGCACAAAAGGAAGAGTAATTAACCTGTAATTCGACTTTTTCACACCACTTGAAACCGGAGTCCAAGTTCAGTCTCCCACTCTTGTTTGATTTGGTAAGTGGAGGGAGGTCAGATCAAAGAATGTAGGTGTATAGCTTAGATGTCAGCTTTGACAGATTTTCAGGTTCATCTTAAATACTCGATGGATCTTCAGAGATCAAATGAAGGAATGTAGTGCAATGCTCCTTAACAAAATAGCGAACCTGGAGATAATGTAAAAAAATTGTTACGGGGCAGATTTACTAGTCAGGATTTCAGAGCTCAGAAAGGGTCCATCTAAAAACAGGTCTCCGTGAGGCTTTTTTCATTCCATTGCCCAGGGTTCCCCAATTTTCCCAAAGGGCCAAATTATGTCAAGAATGACAAGCCAAGCGCCAAAATGTTTGGGGTTTAACACGGTCAATGTGATGATCAGTTATCAGATCATTCACTAACAAAGATTTAGATGTGAGTGACCTAATATTTTATAATCCACATTTTATTGTTCTATTTTTAGGTTCATTTATAATATTTGTGTTGATCTTTATAAGGTTCTTATGAATCATACCTCTTTTATTTACTTTTGGGGTATTACGGGGTATTGTGGGGGTGGCTGCTGTAATAAAAGCACAGAGAAGCGTGTAAGACTGCAACTCTTCTTCCTGGTCCAAACTGTGAAATGTCACAGGTTTGACCGTCTAGGAGTCAGGTTTTTAGAAATGAGAGCTGCATCATCCAAATTAAGATGAATAACGTCTCTCAGCATCAGACCAAGAATTCTCCAAAAGGTGCGCCTATGAAGCCCACAATGTTATCTGGACACCACCTCGACAACCAGCGGCTTATTGATGATGTACGGCTATACATGTCATCACTGTTCAAGTTGGGCAGGGGTCGAGAGAAATCGACAGAGTCCGACATTGCTTTTGCATAAGTATACACCGAATCAATATTCATCTTCGTGACCTCCGATTGGCGTAATTGGGTGTTGTTACTGCCGATGTGAATAATAATTTAACCATATCTATGTTTATCCTTAGCCAGCAGTGTTAGATAGGATTCAACGGTGCCTGCTCTGGCCCCAGGGATACAGACTATGGTTGCTGGTTTCGCTTCAGAAACTACATGTTCCTCAGAGGGTCTGATGAGAGGGGGAGAATTTATTGAAAACGTTGAGTGGTTGGTGGTGAACCGTGGGCTTCAGTTTAGGACTATGCTTCTTATTGCAGACAGTCACCCAGCCGCCCTGTCCACCCGGCTGTTCGGGAAGCCATTGTTAGCTGCTAAAGCTAAATAGGTAATCTACAATGCGGAGCGCAGATAAGAGCGTGTTACTGGTGTGAGTAAGCGAGTGAGTTGCTACAAGAGGGAGAGAGCTGTGAGTCTTTAGACTAAACAAGGGTTTAGTCAACAAAATTTTGTCATTTAGAAGCAAAATAGTTCTATAAGAGTTGCACTCTGCAGGATTTTTGTCCTTTTATGAGGATGACAGAGATTGAGGCTTCAGTTGGGGTTCCCGGCAGTTCCTTCAGATAGGGAATGATTGAACATACCTGGGTATAATGGAGCCAATTGCTTTGACAATTTCTTATAAAACTCTGTCGTAAACCCATCTGGGCCTGGTGCTTTGCCACCATTCATCTACTTGTTACTTTCATATATTTCTCAGCATTATTGGGTGCTCGAAGTTTGCGTTGGTTTCTTCGTCAATAGTTGATATGTCTGTTATTGAAAAATGTGTCCAAGTGTAAGCCGTTTGAGGGTTCTGATGTATAAAGTTTAGTGTAGCACGATTTAAAGGCGGCGTTAATTTCAAGGGGACACATTGTATGTTGGTTTGATTGGTCATGGATCTGAAGAATGTAACGGGATCCTGACTGGCTTTTGAGTTGAAGGGCCAGCAGGGTGTTCCTTTTGACCACAATATAGTCTACTCTGCCTTCTGTGTGGGGGAAAGGTCAAACTGAGTTTGGAAATTCACTTTTTGTTGGCACAGCTCAGTAGGAGTAGGATTCGTCGCATATTGCCCATCAATATCAGCTTTTTTGCTAATTATGTCTTTTTGTATCTTTCTACGTTGCCTATTGTAGTAAGTAGAGTGGGAAATTACTTAACCTCTTAGGAATACTTTTAGGGTTTCCCAGAGTAATGAAGAACTAGTCTCATCTGAATCGTGAAAGATAAAAAAAATCCTCTAACATTAGTATTATTTACGTGCGGAACAGCTTGTCAGACAGTAACAATGTATTTTGTCTCCATTGTGGATTTATAGCTGCTAAGAAGTTGAATCTGGGGTCAAGCAATACCGGGGAATGGTCTGATACAATTATTGCTGAATATTCAGAGGAGTTCACGGAGGGAAGTAGCACATTGTCTATAAAAATAGTCTATCCTAGAGTAGAGTTGATGTACACAATCTGTCCAGTAGTTGTGACTGAATGTCAGCCGATAGTTCTTCAATTCTCCTCTTCACAGTGTCATTTGAGAAAGGTACAACTCTCATTTTATAAGCTGCCTCTGTCCCAAGGATAACTTCACACATACAACTCAGTATGAGTTCTTGCGCAATTGTTTGTGGCTTCTAACTTTTAGCAATCCGTTGAGCCACCAAATAAGAAGCCTTCTGTGCTTTCTCTGTTGCAGCCAGGTTCACCATTTGTGTTTTCTGGCGGGTGTATTCCCCGCTCTTTCGACTGAAAAATTATTTTGTTTTGTCCTTATATTCTGAGTGTTTTGTAATCAGATGTCGCTTGAGCTTGGCTGGCTTCATTTGCTAGCACCTTGAGACACATCACGCATTTTGGTCTCCCGTTGCTGTTTTCAATAAAACCAAACTCTATATGACTGTCATCATATTTCCTCAATTTAGCTGATTTAGGCTCAGTGTCACTTGACGATGTGGTCCGACTCAAATATTTCTCCATGGTCACCAGCTAGCTAGCTGGCTGGTAGACCTTAAACTATGCTAAGTGGCAGCGGGAACAGTTGGTTGCACCCTGACTGAAGTGTCACTTAATGTGTCACTATCATATCAGAGTTTCTATTGGCCCAAAGTTACTGGGAAGGGAGTCAAGGCCACTATGTTTGTTTTATTGGCACAAATGGCACCCATCTGTAGATATGCATTTTTTAATGATAGAGCACAATTTTATAATTTATAGCAAAGTATTTCGTGGACCCCTGGGGATCCGGGGACCCCACGTTGAGAACTACTGTTTTAGACTACCTGACCACTTACATTTTTAAAAGTTTTACAAATATGAATACTATTTCACCAGGCTTTCCACATGTGCGTGTTTGAAGGGCAGGGAGGTCCCAGAACAGAGCCATACCGCCAAATATAACCAATGGCAATTATTGGAATTAATTAATTTTGACCATAGTGGTCCTGACTGAAGTATATAAATCACACACTCACTGTGAACAGATGTACCGTCTAACAGTGCAATACCTAAAATTTTAAACTGTACTTAAGTATGCTCAAAAAGGAAATTGGTCTGAACTTTTCAAACCCATGTGCAATCCTAAAGCCGGATGGCTTGTTATATATTTGAACTCTAAATAGTCAACAACCCCATTACATCAACTGTAAGGAATTTTCAGGTTTCAGGATGTTTGCAGAGGTCGAAGCAGCCGATGAGCAGTTTCAGCGGGAGACGTTTATTTCTTGATGTGGTTCACAGCACAAATCGAAGACGAATCAAAGTAATGTTGAAGAACATTCTTAATTATTGTCCAGATAAAGTCCTTCAGATACATAACGGAGGTTTAAACATCAAACTCTAACATCAAATAGCCACCGGTGAAGCATAACTTTTAGCTGTCGGTGCTAAGTATCATTGACCACTGACTTATCTTTTATCTGTTCCTAGAATGTTTCTGCCACAGTGGGGGTGTGACAGTGGTTTGACCCCCTGCAGAGATTGAATGGCATAGTGCGAAAGTAATTCTATAAATGAAATGTATTATTATTATTCAAGCTATGTAGAGGTTAGCTTTGACATCTTTAAAGGTGCTCGCTGCCTGGCCAAGCTTGCACTCATGTCAGGGAAAAACAGGATCCTGCTGCCGTTGAACTCTATGTCCTCCTTCTGCGTCCTGGCCCAGTGAAGCAGACGCTCCTTATCCAGAAAGTTGTGGAATCTTGCGATGATAGCCTGAGGACCTTGAACCAGAGTAGGCCACGGTCTGTGTGCTCTGTCCAACTCTGGTGGTTTTGGGAAAGTCTCACCGCCGACGAGTTTGTGGATTCAATTCAATTCAATTCAATTTTATTTGCATAGCGAGGCACTTTACATAGTGAGGTCAATATTACAATATTACAGGGAAACCCAACAAATCCCACAATGAGCAAAGCACTTGGCCACAGTGGAGAGAAACAACTCCCTTTTAACAGTAAGAAATCTCTGACAGAACCAGACTCAGTTGTGGGCAGTCATCTGTCTCGACTGGTTGGGGTGAGGAGAGAAATGGGGAAGAGAGGAGAGGTGGGCAGAAAGAGGGTGGGAGTAGAGACAGTAGGAGAGAAGAGAGAGAGAGAGAGGACAGTTGTACAGCCGCCGCTTTAGTCTCTACCAGACTGATACTTATAATCACAAACAATTACAATCATGTTGTTATTATTAGTGACAATAATAATATTAATAATGATAATAACAATTAAAGCTGCAAGCAGCAGTGGACGGGCCCGAGTACGCCCGGGGCACGGGGGATGGCGGGGCGTGTCGCGGTCAAAGCGGCGCATCATTTGGGTAAACCTGCCATGCGCAGGACTCAAAAGTGTCATTTGGCTGAACATGCCATGCACAGGACTCAAAAGTGTAGAGTGTGCTACTTCCTGTTTCCAGCATGTGGCGCTGTGACGTGTGGTCAATATTAACATTTAGCTGTGTTGAGGCAGGGTCTATTATGATGCTCAAGAATTTTGTAACAGATCGGACCATGCATGTGTGATTACGAACCACTTCCTGTTGGCAGCAGGTGGCGCTGTCACGTGTGGTCAATATTGACATGTAGCTGTGTTGAGGCTGGGCCTATTATGATGCTTGAGAATTTTGGGACAGATCGGACCTAGTAGTGTAGAGCATGCCACTTCCTGTTTCCAGCAGGTGGCGCTGTGACGTGTGGTCAATATTGACATGTAGCTGTGTTGAGGCTGGGCCTATTATGATGCTTGAGAAATTTGGGACAGATCGGACCATGCATGTGTAATTATGAGCCACTTCCTGTTGGCAGCAGGTGGCGCTGTGACGTGTGGTCAATATTGACATGTAGCTGTGTTGAGACCGGGCCAAATACGATGCTTGAGAATTTTGGGACAGATCGGACATAGTATTGTACAGCATGCTACTTCCTGTTGCCAGCAGGTGGCGCTGTGACGTGTGGTCAATATTGACATATAGGTGGCTTGAGGGCCGCACTAGTATCATGCTTGAGAAATTTGGGACAGATCGGACATAGTATTGTACAGCATGCTACTTCCTGTTGCCAGCAGGTGGCGCTGTGACGTGTGGTCAATATTGACATGTAGGTGGCTTGAGGGCCGCACTAGTATCATGCTTGAGAAATTTGGGACAGATCGTACATAGTAGTGTAGAGCATGCTACTTCCTGTTGCCAGCAGGTGGCGCTGTTGCTTGTGGTCAATAATGACATGTAGCTGTGTTGAGGCCGGGCCTATTATGATGCTTGAGAAATTTGGGACATATTAGACCATGCATGTGTGATAACGAGCCACTTCCTTTTGCCAGCAGGTGGCGCTGTGACTTGCGGCCAATAATGTAATGTAGGTGGGGTGAGGGCGACATGCTACTTCCTATTGGTAGCAGGTGTTGCTGGAGTAATTCGTTATAGTAAAATGTGAAAAAATACCCCAAAGTGGTACTCGCTGGATCCAAAATGGCCGCTTTTCCTCAAAGAGCACTACATCTGTAGAAACTGGATCCAAAATGTCGCCCGTCGGTCGTCAGAGATGAACGTGGAAGTTTGCAGCAGGCCCACGGCCACACCGTTGCAGTGAATGAAATTCTTTTGATATCGTTTGATCACCAAAGTCTGTAGATGATACTGAGCGAATATGGAGTTACTGCGTTTAATCGTCTAGGAGGAGTTCGATCAAATAGGACATCTGAAAATGGCCCGTAAAGCAAGAATTTGGCATATGTAATTGCAAATGGTGGACTTCCTGTTGATTTGACGTCATGGTGCCATGGGGTATTTTGTAGGTCCCGGGAGGATATACGTCCACAAATATTTTCATAATTTTGGATCAAAGTGAAAGGTGGTGAAATTGACATTGTAGGCACTTTAAAGGTCTGTAGGTGGTGCTATCGAGCCATTTTGACACAGAGCGGCCTAAAAAAAATATGACACAGATGGGCTCCCGGCTCTGAACATGGTAGCCAAGTTTCGTGAGATTCCGAGCATCCCAAGTCTTTGAAACACACCATTTTTAGGTAAAAGTTCAGAAAGCGTCGCTACGGCAACGACCTTTGCTCAAGAGGTCAAATTTGCCACATTCAATGCCAATTTCCCGTGTTTGTGTACATTTTTTGTAGGTCCTCCCAAGCTGCAGGTGCTCACCAAATTTGGTTCAGGTAGCTCAATGTTTAAGGTGGGGGCTTTTAGTTTTAAAGGTTTTAGGGAGCGTTATGGCGCCCTGTGGAGCCATTTTGACACAATTACGCCTAAAAACCATTTCTGATCCCAGAATTGGGCCCTGTCAACGTGTGTGTGAAATTTCAAGAAGCTCCAAGAATTTTGAGTCCCTCAACCATGTATTCGTATTTTCGTGGCGATTACAGAGCCGCCACAGGAACAGCGTTTAAGATATGGTGCCGAGGCCCTAAACATGACAAGACCAATTTGTCAGAAGCACGCTGACCGAATTTGAGGCCGGTGCGGTCATCCTGGAACGTACGGGACTCAAAAGTGTAGAGCATGCTACTTATTTTTCCCAGCAGGTGGCGCTGTAGCGTGTGGTCAATATTGACATGAGGATGTGTTGAGGGTCCCCCCAGTATCATGCTTGAGAATTTTGGTGCAATTCGGACCAATGCATGTGAAATGAAGAGCCACTTCCTGTTTACTTCCTGGTTGGCGGCGAGGGTTCGGCGGAGGTTAAAACTTTATCAAGGAATAACGTCCAGGCCCTCTGGTGAAAAGTCAGGATTTTCTCTTGATTTGATCCCACGGATGTGGAGATGACGCGCACCAACTTTGAAGTCGCTGGTGTGAAATGTTTCCGAGCCGTTGGCCAAAGAACGATGACGGAAAAGGTCGGGAAATGGCGAGATTTTGGTGATGGAATCCAAAATGGCGGAGGTCCTGTAGGTCAAAGGTCATGGCTGCAAGAGGTTTTTTCGTGTGTCTTGGGATAATACACATGCTCACCGATTTTCGTAAATTTTGGCGAAACTATTTGATTTATGAGGGTATTTTGCAACTTTGTCGGGGGCGCTAGTGAGTCATTTTGCGACGCTATTTTCCGGGACCCCTAAAATATCAAATTTTTCACCAGTTCTGATGTGTGTGCAAATTTTTACAACTTTTTGAGTATGTTTAGGGGCTCTAATTAGCGATTCATTTGCCTGAAAAATAATAATAATAAGAAGAATCATTACGACAATCATTACGACAATAGGGCTCTCGCCAGCTTAGCTGGCTCGGGCCCTAATAATGACACGTTTGGATCCTGCAGGTCATACAGAGGGAGAGAACACAGAGTTAGTGACATGTAATGTAAATACATGGGGGCAGAGAAAGAGAGAGAGAGAGAGAGAGAGAAAGAGGGAGAGAGCGAGAGAGGGAGAGAGATGCTCAGTAAGTTCCCCCAGCAGCCTAGGCCTATAGCAGCTTAATAAAGAAATGGTTTATTAGACACTTGAGCTGCTCTAAGTATAAGCTTTATCAAAGAGAGAAAGGAGAGTAGAGGAGCCTGGTGGCTTTAGGCTCTGCCTCCCATGATGAGGATAAACTGCAAGATGAAGTATGATGGCGAACTTCCATCAATTCCCTCTGGTAAACCAACGATTCTCAGATTCTGTCGTCTGGATCGGTTCATCCAGGTATCAGAGAACCATGGTTGCTTGAATAACCTACAACATGGAAGCTCCTGTCAGGCATCACAGTCGCTAAGATTAATTTGAACATGGCCCAATTCATGAGCATGACTCAGAAAGGAATTGGCAGCAATACCAGGGAAGCCAAGCACCACCTACTGGTGGACAGAGCAGTCACCCAGGACTGCAAGACCATGCAGACCAACCTGGGCACTGCCTGGATTGACTACAAGAAAAGCCTATGACTCAATTCCACACACATGGATACTAGAATGCTTGGAAATATATATCAACAGGACACTAAGATCCTTCATCAAGAACTCAATGGGGCTGTGGAAAACAACTCTGGAGGCCAATAAGAAGTGATTGCACAAGTTACCATCAAATGTGGCATATACCAAGGTAATGCACTATCCCCACTGCTGTTCTGCATAGGCCTGAAGCCAGCTCATCTCAAAGAGTGGCTATGGATACTGGTTCCGAAGTGGAGCTACCATCAACCGTCACCTCCCTTACATGGATTACGTCAAGCTGTATGCTAGGAATGAGCGAGACATCAACTCACTGATCCCCATCACCAGGATCTAAAGCAACGACATTGGAATGTCGTTTGGACAAGATAAGTGTGGTTGGAAGGATATCAAAGAGAGGGAAAATGATCAGAACCAAGGGGGTTGAACTACCAGAAGGCAGGATTGCAGATGTTCAGGACAGCTACAAATACCTTGGGATCCCACAGGCAAAAAATCCGCGACAGCCAAATACTTACACAGAGTAAGGCAGGTCCTGAAAAATTGGCTGAATGGGAGAAACAAGGTTCGAGCCATCAACATGTATGCCCTGACAGTCAGCAGATACGCTTGCTGGCATAATAAGCTGGCCAAAGGAAGAGATAGTGGCCACTGATATCTATACAGGGAAGCTCCTCACAATGTACGGAGGTATTCATTCCAAGTCCAGCACCCTGAGACGGCGAGGGAGGTCCAGGACTGGTGAGCATCGAGCCACTGTCCAGGGTTGAAACAACCAAGACCCAGGACTACATTAGGAAGATGGCCCCCAAGATGAGTTGCTAAATAATTCCTCAGACAGCAGAAATCCGATATTACAGAAGAGGGGGATTAACCATTATGGAAGGACAAGCCCCTACACGGCATGTACCACCGACAGATAGAGGAGGTTGCTGATATCAAGAAAATCTGAAAAACAGAAGTACGCAATCCTAGGAACAGCTTAGAAACTACGAAGAATCCTCTAACTCCCAGGCCTCTGGTATGGGAACCGAGCTTGTTGTTTTGTTTGATTGTTGTGCATTTGCCACTCTGCTGTTTTAATCACATATTAATTATGTTTCACAGTAAATATGCTAATCCTGATCACGCATTTACAGTAACTTGAAGTTCAATTTAATTCAATTCAATTTTATTTGTATAGCGCCATATCACAACATACATTATCTCAAGGCACTTAACATAGTGAGGTCAATATTACAATATTACAGGGAAAACCCAACAAACCCCAATTGTTGTTATTATTAGTGATGATATTAATATTAATAATAATAATAACAATAATAATGACGGGTTTGGGTCCTTTAGCTCTGGGGTCAGAGATACACTAGGTGAGATAGAAAACACAAACAGGGTTAGTGACATGTACTGTAAACATATCGGGGGATAGGGGGGTAGTATAACAGTTGCTTTAATTTCTACCAGACTGATACTTATAATTAGTGAAAACTGATACTTATAAATACAATGATGTTATTAATAATAATAATAGTAATAATAATAATGACGGTTTGGATCCTGCAGCTCTGGGGTCTATTTTAAGAGCCATGTATGAGTTAGGGTAAATGTCGGCACTGTAACAGGAAACATCTATCATTGTGAAATAAGGAACAGAATGTTGAACAAATGTGGTTGCACCCTAAGATGAAGATCAGTGGTCAAGAGTTGACCTTAAAAAGGCCACAACCAGCACACAAGTGTCTACAACAGCAACACTTAAGCAGGATTTATGCTTGACGCATTGGCGAGATGGACGAGCTGGAGGGAAAACTCAGTGAACATGTCCGCCTGTAGAGGCTCGTGTGGGGGCGGCTGTGGCTCAGGAGGTAGAGTCGTTCGGCATGCCGATGTATCCTTGACAAAACATACTTTGGAGACATTTCTCCTGGTGATGGATTGTGTAGTGTGTGGGCTCACTTCTAGACTGGACTATTGTTATTCATTACTGTTAGGATGCCCCAACAAGTCTGTGAAAAACACCAGTTAATCCAAAATGCTGCAGCACGGGTTCTGACAGGAACTAGAAAGCATCTCTGCATTAACTTCCTGTAAGCTTTAGCTGGGCGTGGCAAAATGCTTCGACAGCGCCACCTACAAATTTGCAAAAATTGAGCCCCCCTCTCAGGTTTCACATGTATGGATGACATTTGTTACGCACATTTATCATGTCCATATTATGAAACGTTTGACCATGTGTTAAACGGTGCTGCCTGGCAACCTATAGTTCGCCATCAAATATGAATGTGTGTTTGAGGGACATGGGATGCTTAGAATCCAGTGAAACTTGGCAGACAGGTTAAGAGGGGCTGTCTAAAATGGTTTGATTAGTCTAATTGGGGCAAAATGGCATTCTAGCGCCCCCTATAACATTTAATATCAAGGCCCCCACCTTTAGACTTGATGTAGATTAACTAAATTTGGTACGCAAATGTAACATGTGACGACCTACAAAGAAGACTCTGGGAGCCATTAGCTCTGCCCACTTGGATGTCAGCCATTTTTAATTTTGTTCGCAAAATTGATTTTGCTGCATCATACTTTAACGAACTCCTCTTACAGAATTAATCACAGCAAATCCATATTCGGTCGCTGTCATCTAAAGACCTTTGTGAGGAAAAGATATCTAAATATTTTTCTCATGTCAAACCCAATGGCCATGGCCTAGCGGAAACATTTGATGTTGCTCAATAATAAAATATCTTCCTCTGCCTTACAGGTTGAGCAGATCCACCTCAAACTTACTCAGAAAACACTTGTATGATGTGATGTGGAGACGTCTGTGACATTTCTTCTTACGCACTCCCCGTAACGTGGCGTGGAATTTCTATGTGCCGCTATGAAACATCAGAATGCCATTACTCCACTCCACGTGGTCATATCTTCACCGACTTTCTCAGCATGATAACAGTCCTCAACACAGTTGCATGTGGGGAGCGGGCAGAGTCCGGGGCGGAAGGCTGGGTCGATCACCGGGGCAGAGACAGAGCAGACAGGTCGGGGAGCAGGCAGGGTCGATACCGGGGAATCCGTCCCGGAAATGCTAGAGAGACTAGTACGGATGACATAGAACAATCTGGCGATGAGTGCATGGTGGAGAAGAGTATATATACCGGACTGATGAGTGATCTGTTGCAGCTGCGGTGAACAGGTGAGTGGAGTTGTGCTGATGAGGAGGGAGTGGCCGGCAGGAGGAGGGAGGTGCAGAGGAGCAGGTAGGAATTGAGAAGGAGGGGGAGATCATGACAGGCATTCCTTTTTCTTCCACCTTAATTAATATGAATTTTCTCCTTGCATATAATCTTAAGAATATCAAAAATAACATTCAATATTAATAAAAACTGGGCTGCACGGTGGTGGTAAGTGCTGTCACCTCACAGCAAGAAGGTTCTGGGTTTGAGTCCCAGTTCAAACCAACCAGGGCCTTTCTGTGTTGAGATTTCATGTTCTCCCTGTGTATGCGTGGGTTCTCTCCAGGTTCCTCCCACAGTCCGAAAACATGCAGAATGGGGTCAGGTAAATTGAAAACTCTAAATTGACTGTAGGTGTGAATGTGAGAGTGAATGGTTGTACGTCTCTGTATGTGGCCCTGCGATGGCTGGCGACCTGTCCAGGGTGTACCCCTCGCCTCTCTGATTGCCACGGGGAAAAAACTGTTCCCCGTGCTTAATAATGCTTTCATAAAACATGGAGATTACTTTAACACATTTACTATTTGGTGTATATGCATTCATCATATATTTTTCCATCTTCAATTCCTTGTTGTAATAGTGTCTGAATTGTATATACCTAAATAAGTCTTGATTATGAAGGGAACATTTTTCTTTTAATGTTTGGAAAGCCTGCAATTCCTTCTTTTCCATTATTGTGCATACTGCCTTAATACCTTTTACTGCCCATTGCTTGAATTTGTAATAATTTTCCCCTGGTTTAAACTGAGTGTCAAAGGCTATCCATCTAAGTACTTTCTGGTCTTTCCTTAGTTTATATTGCCTTACAAAGGTAAACCAAAACTCAAGTGCACCAGAAGTTATTCAGTCAATTTTACTTTTGACTAATACAGGGATTTCCTTTTCCCCAAAAACTGACTGGATTTGATAACCCTCAACATATGTCTCAATTTCCTTCCATCTGGTAACCAGAGTCTTGAGTCCCGTGCGCACCGTTCCTGTTGCTGAGTCGGCGCCATGTTGGCCTTCTTCTCCCTGCATGTCGTCCGCAGCTTGTTCTGCACGATGTAAATCTTTACTCGGTTTATCTTGCGTCCCTTTACCTCTGCTTTTGGTCCCCCCATTCATAATCTTGACGAAATCAACTTCTGTATCTTTGAATTGGTGTTTTGGGGCTCGTAAATGCGCTGACTCACGGGAGCAAAGCGCTCAGCCAGCCATTTTGCTCTGCAGCCAACCGGACCTCCCAGAGGACTTTTAGTAGATCCTGACATAAAACATGTGCATACCAAATTTTGTACATCCTTATCAAATTCAAAGCTGGGAAGCTTGACTTGGAGATATTGTAGGGGGTGCTAGTGAGCCATTTTTACACAGTAAACTATAGAGCCAATTCAGATATCAGCATTTGCCACTCTCAACATGTCTGCCAAGTTTAGTGAGACTCAAACCAAACACATATTTTTATTTAATGGGTAACAATACGTCCCCATGGCAGTGTTTAATACATGGACAAGTTTCACTATACAATATCAGCAAAGTCTCACAACTTAGCTGACCAAATTTGAGGTGAATCTGGTGAACCTGCAAGGCAGAGGACGTAAATTACAAAACTTGTAACTTCCTGTTGTCAGTAGGTGGGGCTATGAGACAACTGGAATAAATCTGACCACACATGTTTGAGTTATGACCACGGGGAGGGCGTCAGAAGAAAGGTCACAGCTTTCTGTACACAGGTCAAATCATCCGACTGGTTTAGTTTTTCTGAGCAAGTTTGAGTTAGATCTGGCAAACCTGCAAGGCAGAAGACGTAAAAGTATAGAACGTGTCAGTTCCTGTCCCTTGTCCAGGTTGCTATCTGTTTGTGATTTGTTAGTGTATTTGTGTTGGTGGACCAGCCACACTTTCATATGGATGTGGTTTGGCTTTATTTAGATCAATATTGTACATCATAACAAGTAGTTCTGAGGTTCAGAAGAGGTTCAGTAAAAAAATAAAATATATAAAAGAACCCACCTGGCATAAATTTTAACACTTCCGAATTTTTTACAAGGTAGCCATATGGATTTTAAATTAGCTTTAGTACATAAGTATGTTAACACTTAATGCTCAACCTACAGTATAGTAAGCCGACTCACCTGGTCCTCTGCTAACTTGCTTGTCTAGCTCCTGGGTGGTTGGGGGAGGGACACCTGACAGAAACCCATGTTGATGGAGATCGTCTATTCTAGCTGTATCTGGCATAAGAGAAAGGAGATCAACTTAGTGAAATGTTCATATTACCTTGCATTGAGGAGGGATTTCCATTTCCATCTGAAATGCCATCAACACACTAAATCTCCAGCATGCATTTGGTCTCATTACTAAAACAAAACAAGGTAGGCGCCTTGACTCTGCAAATATAACTTTATTGACCAAAATGATAGGATTACTTTTGACACAATATACGGATTGCCGTCATCATTTCTCTTGGCTGGTCTGTGGAGATTGGGGTCCAGGCCCTACGAGCATGGTTTGAGCTATGTGCACAGGTGTCATTGTAGACTGTGTCAACTTCCCTGGTTTCATCCTCCTCCAACAATGACAGACTCAGTCTCCTGATCAGGACACCATGTATCATCTTCCCAGTCAATACTAGGTGAGAAAGAAAACATTCAGAGTATGATTCACATCAAATAGGGAGCAGGGAGATGGTTTATCTAGTGCCAAAGCTCTGCATCGCTCCGGGACCACCCCCTTCCTTTTGCCCGACAGCGTTGTGAAAAACAGAGACTTGGCATTTGAGGCATTGCAGCATTTATTATTGCATACAGGCTGCAACCTGCACATCAACTGCTACTAAGCCTCTATCCATGCAAACCAGCATTCTCACTACGCCCACTCCACACACACAAACATAACGCTATTTCCCGTTCTAAGCTAATAGAGATACACAATCAAAGGACATTTGCTCACAGTACACAAGTACAATGAAGGCACCCGGCGAACCCAGAGGCAGCGTTAGCTGTAGATAAACACAAGCCAGCATAGCGTTAGTTAACTTACCTAGTGTCCTACAGCTTGGCTAACTTGGCCCTGGCTAATACATACAACCTCTTTCACCCTAAACAAAGCAGATTCTTACCTTTCCCTTTTTCTCCCTGAGTTGACACCAGCATTGAAGAACCACACCGATGTTTACTCTGGTTACTTGTAGTATCCAAACTCTTATTGTCCGTAGCCATCTCAAATTCTGTATTTCTGTTGGGACCGGAAGCTGTTGTAGGGACTTTTTCTGCCATTCTGCAACTCTTTTCTTCTTTAGTTTAGTTTAGAAACTTGTCTGCTAGCTGTAGCTGTGGCTCTGTTGCCTCTGCTTCGTTTTTGTTTGTCTGTAGAAGAATGGTCACGTGCCCCAATGTGTGGTGCATGATTCAGATAGCAGGAAGAAAGCAGGTTCATCCAATCATTTTCTTTGGACCAAACTTTCTGATTAGCCAAGGTTTTTACAGTCCTGCTATGGCCGCAGATAACCTTTTTTTCCTTTCAATGTCAGAGCATTTAATTCATTCATCGCTTTCAGTATGTTACAAGTTTTAAGTAATATGACAGAAAGTGATTCTCAAAAAATCGCCTACCCCACCTTTTAAGAAGCTATATCTATGCTATCTCTGTCTTCACTGATACAGGAAGGCTTATTATGTTGTGTTGTGCCCCCTGCAGGTGTGTGAGGAGAGGGCTCTGCATCAGGCGTTACTCTCTGTGGATACTGCTCATCATGCTTGTGGTCGGTATTGCCATTCAGACCTTTGTCGCCCGCCAGGCTAGGTAAAGTAAGACTCATTCTGAACAGTCCGAAGTTGGACAAACATTGGGCCTCATAATTTAGGAGAACTTTCACATTCACCTATTTTCTAGGATTTTGAGATTTCTTCCACAGACAAGCACAATTTATGAGTGGTCCAGACCTGTCGTAGGTATCAGGTAAATTAGTCAAACAAAGTTTTATGTAATGTATATTTCATAACTTGTAAGCAATTGTAAATATTTAAATGGATATATAATGGAAGGCAGAATATCCATACTCTATCAGATCCAGGATTCTGAAAGGCTCATGGACACCAACATCTTTGCTCCAGCACACACAGACATATCGTGTGCCTCCACTTCCTGTCATGCTGCCTACTCTCTCCCTCCTCCGGTCATCACTCCTGAAGCCCTGCTGTTCACGGACAATGCTGCTGCCTCCACTCTACCTGCTGACACCCCGGCCGCCGTCCATGAGGATCCCTGGCTGTAGCTCGACTCTGAACCAAAAATCCCACCAGTCAGCTTCAGTCCACTACATAAAGCAACCTGGATTGTCGCTGACAACCGGAAAAAGGGAGACGCGTTCCTTTCGCGGCATCTCCCCAATGGCCCAAGATATCCAACTGGGAAATCGGTATGATGTCCTTAGCTTGGATAATTTCCCGCTGTCATTGGGTGAACCCAGTGGATCCGCTTCTCTTCCAGCCATCTCATCAATCGCACCTGTGTGCTCCCTTCGTCCCAGCTCAATGCCGAACTTCACTCCAGCGCCGCGATACAGAAAACCGAACTCCACTCTGGCCCCTCTGGACTCATTATCTGTTCATTCCTGTGTCTATACTCCCTCAATGGTTCAGACATCCCACTGCCCTCGGAGACACCGTTACCCCACTGTTCTGGTGGTTGGGTCATCTGTGATCCGCCATGTGTTCGCTTCTTCGAGCAAAAACTGAAAACTCGCTCCCTTGGAGCTACAGTACTGGATATCACGATGCTGGTATTACACGTATGTCTTAATGATGTAAAATATCAACAATCTGAGAAGCTAAAGCAAGACTTTACCCTCCTCCTGCAAACACTAAAAGCACAGGCAAACAAAACGTCATTTCTGGCCCCTTCTCCCCTCCCCGTTTTGAAGTTCAGTCATATATGCCAGCTTCATATTTGGCTGAAAGCCTACTGTAACACTATTAACATCATTTATGTGGATAACTTTTTCTTGCTTTCTTAATAGAGCTGAGCTGAGCACCCAAACTACAAAGGGTGTTTCTAGCTGTCTTTTGGCATTTACCAGAGCTTTGAATACTTACGTCTAGTTATTAATGCAATGTCCCCTGTTGCACTTCTTCCTACTGTCTATCATCATCCTAAACTGAGACAGGAATTTATGGAAGAATTGGGTGAGCTTAAATCGACAATAATTATTGATTTTGACAGCATTATAATCTCATGTGATTTCAATATTCATCTAGATGACAGTGACAACTCAGATAAAAAACAATTCATTAGCTTACTAGAATCTTTTGATTTTAAACATGTCACAGGGTCCATGGATTTAAAGGGTCACACACTTGACCTTGTCTTTTTCAAATGTATTGATGTTGTAAAATCAGCTGTCCTGGATATGCCATTTCTGATCATTATTGCATATTTTTCATTGTTTTTTGCTCCGTTAAACAGACGAATATGGTTAGATTCACTGACAAACGTTACATTAATGCTGACACTGCAGTTACAACCTGAGCACTGAACACACTCGCAACCAAGGGTTGAGGTAAGCCCTTTATTGTCTTGGGACACAATTAAACTCAAAATAACTCAAATGTACATGCTGCGCTGCTCCGGCACACTTAGGCCGGGGAGCTGTTGAGCCTGGCCCCCCCTCATGGGAGCGGGAGAGGAAGTCAGCCACAGCCATCTGCGCCCCCAGCCTATGGACCACCTTGAACTTAAATGGCTGTAACGCCAAATACCAATGGATGTTCCGGGCATTGGTATCCTTCATGCGGTGAAGCCACTGGAGGGAAGCATGGTCCGAACTGAGGGTGAATGAGTGTCCCAGCAAGTAGTATCTCAGGGTGTCAACCGCCCACCTGATCGCCAGGCTCTTCTTCGATCATGCTGTACCGGGACTCCCTCTCCGATATCTTTTGTCCGAGGTACAGCACAGGCTGGTCGACACCCTCCACCTGCTGAGACAAAACTGCCCCCAGCCCCTCGTTCGAGGCATCAGTCTGCAAGACAAAAGGAAGAGAGAACTTAGGTTTATGCAGGATCGGCTCCCCACAGAGGGTTTGTTTCACTTTATCAAATGCCAGTTGGCACTGCTCCGTCCACTGGAGCAGGTCTGAGGCACGTTTACGGGTGAGGTCAGTCAGGGGGCTGGTCAGATCCCCAAAGCCTGCGATAAACCTCCGGTAATAGCCAGCCAGCCCCAAAAACTGCCTCACCTCATTTTTGGTCTTGGGCCTTGGGCAGGCTGCAATGGCTGCTGTCTCATCAACTTGTGGCTGCACCTGCCCTCCAACCAAATGGTACCCCAGACAACGTACCTCCCTCCGTCCAACTGCGCACTTCTTCGGGTTTGCTGTGAGCCCCGCCTGCCTCAGGGACCCCATTAGGGCTCTCAAGTCATCAGGCAGAGGTATTCTAGCTGTACCCAGAATTAAATCCAGGTCCATTGTTACTGTGGTCCTGCTCTTCTGGAACAAGCTGCCTGGTGACCTGAGGTCCATCACAACTGTATCCAAATTCAAAGGTAAACTCAAAACGTTCTTGTTTTCTCAGGCATTTGTTTAATTACTGTGTGTGTGTGTGTGTGTGTGTGTGTTAGTGTGTGTGTGTGTGTGTGTGTGTGTGTGTGAATTTGTATGGTCGCACTTTTGTGTTTTTGCTGATTGTCTTGTGTTGATGCTTGTACTGTATTCTTATTTCTATTCATGATTTGTTTTAATGTGTATGCTGTTTTAATGTAAAGCACTTTGGGTTTACTTGTAATGAAAGGTGCTATACAAATAAAATTGTCATTGACATATAATGTATACATTTAATATGATATATAAAGGATATACTGTATATATAAAAAGTATAAATAAATTACTCCTCACTATTGTTACTGTTTAACTTTGCAATTTGAATTATAATATAATTCTAAGTGTATTATTGTACCTGCTAAATGTTGTTGTTGAATGGAAGCTTTTTTCAAATAATTTACCCAAAATTCACTCAAATTTGCTCATGATATCTCTAATCAACTCGCAGATGAGACAGGAGCGTTCATACAACAAGCGTCATGTGCACACTTGTGCCGGGATGTCAAATAACTTTTGCATGCTGCATATTGTATAAAATGACATTGAACAAAGGTGTACTGATCCAGCACCAGCAGAAATCCTTCCTATGCAGCATTGCCTGATATGGCACGTATTTTTTAACTATTTTACTTATTTTGCAGGGATGGAGTCTTCCACTTGACCTTCTTTCAGTAATCGATTGCCTTGCCGTGGCTAGATTTAAAAAAAATCCCACAAAAATGTATTCTTTTCAGTGAAAGGAGACTCAGCATTAAGGGCTCTGCTTATTTCCTTCACTTAACCTTCCCTTCACTTAACAATCACTTACTGTTAAAGAAAGACTTCAGCATCTCCAATGTCACAATCACAATGTGATATTTTGTCGTTAATTGTGCAAATTTTCTATCCTTGTGCACAAACACAAATACGAAAAATTGGCAGTCATCATGGTTACGCAGGTCATTTATGCACGTTTCTGAAGTAAGAAGCATTTGCTGGATACAATGTTGCATATTGGTACAAACTCAATATACTAACAATTGTAAGAGAAATTTTTGATTGATATGAAAATGTTCAACACGACGGTCGTGGGGCTGATTTCCAACAATGACGAGTTGGCATACAGAGATGAGGTACAAATCCTGACCGCCTGGTGTTGCACTAACAATCCTGAACAACAGCAAAACCAGAGAGATTGTAGTGGATTTTAGGAGGTCCATTAGTACAGATCCTGACCCCCGCGCTCATCAATGATGAGGCTATGGAGACGGTCTCCAGTTTCAAATTCCTTAGAATTCACATCACAAAGGACCTCTCCTTGGCCGCACACACTTCATCTGTCACTGGTAAGGAACAACAACATCTGTATTTCCTGAGGAAGCTGAGGAAGGCTGGGCTCCCTCAGAATCTCCTCATTAACTTTTACCGGTGCACAGTGGAAAGCATACTGAGTTATCCATCACAGCATGGTATCCCAGATGCAACAGGATGGAACAGAGGGCATTGGAGAGGGTCATCAAGGAAGCCCAAAAAAAATCATTGGAACTCAACTACCAGAAGTCAGTGACATCTCTGAGACCTGATGCGGAAGCAGGGCCACTTACATTACCCGTGACCCGACCCACCTTGCTCTGCACTTCTTCAGGCTCTTACCATCTGGTAGGAGATTCAGGACCATACACGCCCGGACACTTCGACTCATCTCATAACTCATCAAACCTATGTCTGACATCCCATTTATTTATTTATCTATCTGTTTATTTATCTTTTTATTAACGCTGCTATCTTACCTGAACTTCATCTGGAATGCGTAATACCTGATCTGTAAAGTGCAATTATCTACAGCTGCAGTAAATATGTTCATTAAGGATACAATTTAAACTTGCCCTTTTTTAAACTTATATTGTTACTTATATTTTAAGTGCTTGCTTGTTTTGTTGTTGAGTTTTTAGTATTTGAATTGAATCTTCAGGGTGTACCAACACAAGTTTGTTGTGATACTGTCAGACAGTAGTGCAATGACAATAGAGTCTCTATCTATCTATCTATGAGGCCCAATGTATTTAACCTGTGTATTTAAATGCTCAGTTCCCTGTCTGCAGCAAAACCACTTACCTGAATTGGTGTCTCTATTTACATTGAGGGGGTACATTATGAAAATGTTCTGTCGTATCATCAGAGTTTTAGAACATGGGATGAGGATTTAACTTGAATGCTGTGGATCCCAATATTTCCTTAGAATTTTTGCCAAAATCTTCTCCCATTAGCCAGAAGAAACCTGGGATTTTTAGATTGTGTCTCTCTCAAACAAATAGGCCTTCTCTAGATCTTACTAACACTAATATGCAACTGTTTGCAAAGCTTTAGTTTTACCTTGTAATGCAGTTATAACGGTAATATAACAGTAAACTTGTACATTGAAGGTTTCTAATGATCTATAATAACTAAGATGGCAGCTTTACTGTCCAGCTGGGGTTTTGTGAACAAAGAATGAAAAATGTGTAAATATAAATTACACACCTGTAACATGTCCTAGTCATACCACCCAAACATTAAACTAACATTCAAGAACAATTTCAGAATGTACACAGATTCTCAAAACACATACACGACCATCCTAAATTAATATAGGAACATGTGCTGAAAAACAGAAGATTTAAATAGCCCTGACCCTAATTGTTCTTCATTCCCCTTAATTTGTACCATTAGCTGACATTTTGATCTGCTGGCCATCTAAAGAATATGAAAAATGACACAAGACAAATATGAATGAAACATTCAATGATACATTTTCCTCAGTTTTGTGTTAAGTTAGATTCCAGTCATGTTAAAAATTCCCAGGAATCCTGGTGATACATTCAGAGGAACTTGTTTACTACATTCCCGAGAAGTCTAAACCCCAGAGTAATATTAGACTTGAAATATCATTTTATCTGTGTATACCACAATATTCCACAATGACAATCTGAAAAGACTAAATGTAATTTTCTGAGAATTTCCTAATGAGTTTAAAGAATCCTATTGAAAAATATTTAGTTAATTCATGTACTTAATATTGACTGTGTTTCGGTTGTCTTCTAGGAGTAACAAGATGACAGGACTACCACATCTGACATTCAATGTCAACAAACATCAGCCGTTGCCTACACTGCAAATTGTCAGGGAACGCCTTCATTCTGAGTCTTTGCTGGCAGTAAAGCAAGACTTGATCTCACTGCAGACCGAAAGGCCTTCAGATCTACATCACCAAAATGGGGGATATGGAGAGCCATCTGATGATATGCTGTTGAAATTTGTGGATAAAACTGTGAACCTTGCTTCAGGCTCTCAGAAGGAGGCAAGAAAAGCTTCATCTGGAAAGCTGTTTCAACCAAAACAAGAAAACAAGTCTGGTTTTAGACTTCCAGGTTCTTCTGTCCTTCACAGTTCTAGAAAAAAATTAACTGCTCACAGACACAAAGGACTCGTCAATACTCCCACTCCAGTCCAATATTTAAATTCTCACATCAATAATGTCCATACTAAAGTAACCTGCCAACCAAAGTCTCATATTGTTTTTCTTAAGACACACAAAACAGCCAGCAGCACCATCTTAAACATTTTGTATCGCTATGGTGAAAGCAGGAATTTGACCTTTGCCCTTCCTTTGAACAAACATAGTCAATTGTTTTACCCATTCTTCTTTGCATCACATTTTGTGGAAGGCATCAGCAGCAGAAGTGTGCGGGAGTTCCACATCATGTGCAACCACATGAGGTTTAGAAAATCTGAGGTGAGCCTTATCAGAAAATAATACATTTTGTGTTGTTTTATTACATTTACACCATACAGAGTCCATATGGGCTAAATGTGTTCACAATATGGACAAATTGCAATGCCGCCCTAAGTCCCCCTAGGTCCTGTGTGGGAAAGGTACGCTGATAGATATGCTAAAACCTATTTCAAGCGTTCAGGTTTTCAGTTAATACAATACATATCTCTAAGAAGATGGTAGTCAATTAAAGGAGCAAAATATCCAGAGGAAATATAATGGACTTACTTGACCCTTATGCCCAGCCAACCTTTTCATGTATGCTTGTTGATGATGAGCTAGTCTTTGAGCCATATTTGGGTAATTTTAGTGAGGTTATTCTTAGTGATTTTGTAAAAATAATAAATTAAGGGACTATGGTGCTGTCTGGACAGGTCAGTTTTCAGTTATTTTAAGTTTGATATCCTATACATTTGGTTTTTTTAGCACCAAAAAACATTTTTTATAGCTCTTTTTAAGGAGCTCTGCAAAGAAAGAGGTCCATTTGAGCCTGTCTACTTATAATGTTATGTGCCTCTTTTTGATTGTCCGACTGTTTTCTGAGTGACGCACGGTCAGGCCAACCACCTCCTCTGTTCACTGTGTGTCTGTTCACCGTGCTCAGAGACGGCTCTGTCCGTTCTGTCCCGGAGCGAGGCAGCTTCTGCCCTGGAGAAACTATTTCCCTGCTCCGTGACTACTCAGAATTCATCGGTAACCGGTGTCGGTGGCAGCCCGCGAGGCGGAAGACGCCAGGGCGATCTGCTGAGGGACTGGAAGCTGGACAAAGCTGACGTGAAGTGGAGTTGCAGAGGCAGAGACGCTGGTGGACCAGCAGCTGTGACTGGCAGCATGTCGACAGTCACAGCGGCCGATCCGCCTGCTCCTTCACCAGAACAGCCGGCATCTCTGCCCCAGCAGCAGCTCCACATCGCAGGCCGCGGCCCACACAGGTTTTTTGAATTTTGCCGAGGTAAAATAATTCTGAGTTAGTTTTGGTCTCTTGTGTTAATATCCTTAGGAATCCTGTGCAAGGATGTAGCTTCCTGATTTTTCCTGTGTTGTTGACTGCGTCGCTATGACATCACATTTATACGGAGGTCCTGGGGCATCGTAAAAAAAGCTGTCTGTTTATTGACCATTTTGACACTTTTACGGTACTTACAGAGACTGTACACCTTGTTTATTATGAAAAAAGACAAGAAATCTGATGTCAATGGGGAGCTCCCTTCCACCATTGAGAGACAGGAATGAAAACAGCAGGATTTAGATGAGCGTTGGCTGCCCACCCCTTGTAGCAAGGGCATAGCAAGCCATTTGGCAGTAGCAGAGCGGAGTGGACGGGCTGGGGTGTAAGGTCTCACCATTTTCTGGATGTAGGAAGGGCCTGAGCTATTCGCAGCACAGGAGACAAGTACTAGTGCCTTGAATTGGATGTGAGCCACCACTGGAAGCCAGTGCAGGGTGCTGAGGAGCAGTATAGTGTAGTGCATTTAGTTAGTGGCGATGTGTAATGTACATATGTGGGAATGTTGGCTCGGTGATCACCTTTAACATAATGCTATTCTCGACTTGAATTTCAGAATGGAATTTGATAAAAAAAAAATGGACCAGTGTAGGGATCAATAGGGAACATGTTACAGATTAGATACAAATAGTCCTTGCAATATGTCTTTACATGTCATAAGTGGAACTACTGAAGTCAAATAAGTAGGGTGGATTGGGGCTGGGTGTGCTGTATGTTTGACATATAAGATGTCCCCAATTTACGGTATGGGCCCCTCATATAAGTATGGTATTAATATGAGTATCAATGACAATGGTGGACAAACTTTATGGACTAGTTAGAGATTTAGTTTTTTTAACCGATTTTTATTACCAATTTCTGTAGATTTTATTTCTCTGACCTGAATATTTAGATTTTTAATTAATTGTGTGACATTAAAGCATTACTTGCCAAAATTACATCTCAAAAATACATTTCTTCCACTGTTATGCCATAGGTAGCAAAAGTGATGCCGGAAAATACCTTCTACTTCTCCATCCTGAGGAATCCTGTGGCCATGATGGAGTCCATCTTTATTTACTACAGGAGTATTCAAGCATTCCACAAGACAGAAAGATTGGATGATTTCTTAAACAACAACTGGAGAAACTACAATTCATCACTGATCAACAACCACTATGCTCATAATATCCTGGCCTTTGACTTTGGCTTTGACAACAACATTGCTGCTGATTCTGAACACCTAGAGGAGAGAGCCAGTATGGCTATAGCAGCCATTGAACAAGACTTCCACCTTATTCTTATTTCTGAATACTTTGATGAGTCCATGATCTTGCTCAAACATGCCCTTTGCTGGTCCTTGGAAGATGTGGTTTCCTTTAAGCTCAACAGTCGTAGTGAACAAACCCGTCATCCACTCTTAGCAAATACTGCAGAGAAGATCAAGAAGTGGAATGCTTTGGACTGGAGGATTTACCTGCACTTTAACACCACCTTCTGGCAAAAAGTGAACAGTTTGGTTGGTCAAGAGCAGTTGATCACAGAAGTATCTCAGTTGAGAGAGCTACAGCTCAAACTATCAAACACCTGCTTGAAAGATGGGGGGGCAGTAGATCCATCCCAGATAAAAGATGCAGGGCTGAAGCCTTTCCAATATGGAGCAGCTGTAATTCAGGGCTATAACCTAAACCCGCACATAGACAAAGAACCCAGAACTAAATGTCAGAGACTTATCACTCCGGAACTGCAATACACAGAACATCTCTACACCCAACAGTTCCCTGAGCTAGCTGTTAAGAATAGACTAGCCACACGGAGAGTAGCTCATCAACATCAACGCTCAGACAGAACTGGTGTGATGGGAATGATCTGGGACAGGGAAGCCCATAACAGACAATTCATTAGACACTAATTTTCAAATCTCAAGAACTAAAAGGCCTTCACAAGTGCCCTGTTAAGATATTCAAAAGCAAAGAACAAAACAAGCATGTCATAGCTGTGTCTAACAATCAGGAGATTATGTTCTATTTTCATACTGGGAGGTATGAAAACATGGCATCTACAAACTGCAATGAAAAACCAAAGTGTAAAGCAGCTGATTATCTTCTAGGGTACGTCTTTTTTTCAAGGTGGTACAAGAGGAGCTGTCACAGTGGTCAAAATCAAAAGGGCCCATTCTGTGAACAGAATAAAGTCTAACTATTACCAAAATATACTTTATATCTGCTAGTGCCTTCCAAAAGAGGTATGACTGTCACAAAAATCGCAAATCTGATTTACTGACTCTATGGTTAAGGTTTGGTTAAAATTTTGAAACAGAATCGATTATGGTTATAAGAAACCAAAATTTGCTGCTGATAAGAAATTGTATCTGATCTGAGCTGTTCATCGTACTCCAAACCCCAAAAAACAACCTCTGGTACTGTAAGGGTGTCACATTAATTCAACCATTACTTTTAAAGGAGATAAGAGTCATGGTTTGTTTAACCTCTAGAGATTACTCATCAAGTTATTGCTTTAAAGAAGAAGTTGTGTATGACCCAGTGACCACTTCTGTTGTTTTTCTAGTGAGTAGTGTAGTCTTTCATCATGACGCCCTGTTTTATTGACACCTTTTTTGAATGAACCTTCAGCCAAAGTGTTCTTCAAGGGAAAACATTTTAATTTCATTTTGAACATCAAGTTGCTGTTTAAATGGTACATTCAGCTACATTCAACAACAGTAAATCCCTTATTAATAAGGCTCATCATATTCAGTTTGGGTTGACACAGTCAGAAAGGCGCTGATTCAACTGTCATGGTTAAGGTAAGCATTATATAGTCAGTATAGTTTGTCTAATCTGACATAAACCTTTGTATAAGTATGATCTCATTTCTGTATGTTAATTACTGACCTGGGCTAAGGATATAATTAGCTTAGCATAAAGGCAGGCAGGGGAGAAAAAAAGCTAATCTGACTGTCCAAACTGTAAGGAAAACACATTCAAATACTTGATAATCTCAGGAATTAACACCGTCTATGAAGTTAGGATTCGGGTCACTTTAGTAGAGGTATAATGGTACCAAACCAACCTCTCTGTGTTGACAAACTATACACTATCACTGATATTGTGTCTGAATGGACTGAACAAATGTGGTACAACATGTTCATTAGTGAGTTTTCAGAGTTGTTGATAGGTTTATTATTATTCAGAAAAGGATAACTGTTTATTTAAGATAAGTTATACTAACAACAACAACTCTGTTTTAACCCATGACCGATATAATTTAAGTCTTCGAAATAAAGGGAATCAGATCTAATCCTAACATTTCGATCTATTGTTTTAATTATCTTTTGAACATAAACATGATAAAGTTTTTAGGAACCTTAATCTGTTAGAATATGTTTTCATGTTATCTGAATCGCTCTGTCTGTGATGTTTCAATTATTATTACTGATGTGAGAAAAATATTGTTTTTTTATTACTTACTGAAATATATATACATCCATCAATCTGTTCAATGATTTTTCTTTAAGCTTTAATCATGTTTGTCAGGACCAGAGTGATATAGGACATATTGTAAAGATAATTTATTTAATGTCATAAATGACCTGAACATATTTACTTAGACTTTTAAGAACAGATATCCTGCATTTAATCTTCTATTTTCATCATTATTTTATCATTCTTAAGAGATTAGTGGTAAGAACCAGAATACATATCACTGAACATAATAAAATCGCATAGCAGAAGAACAATCTTCCTTTTTTGATGAGAGAGGTTCACAGTGTTTTGATTTTCTTAAGGTAGCATAGATGATAAAAATGGAAATCAAGTAAAGTGTGGTCAAAACATACAACATTCATACAGCATTGCTATTTACCCCACTTTTGTGTCACATTCATAAACAGCCGTCAGAGGCCCTATCTCCTGAGCCACAGCCATCCCATGTAGACTTTTGCACCAGCTGAACCTGAGTGTACATTCTGTTACGACCGGCGCACAGACTGCATCAAATGAGGGAGATGTACCAAGATGTAAAGTAATCTAACATATTAATTTAACATAAGCAATAATAATAATACCATGAGGTGTGGTAGTTTGAGTCAGTAGTGTGTGCAGGTGAGTGAGTGCTATGATCAATGTGTGGTGCATGTTGTGAGTGAAACGAAAAAACAACAGAAGAAAAACACCCCCGCTCCCCATCTGCCCAGGCCCACAACCTTGGCGTAATTTTCGACTCAACCCTCTCCCCCGAACCCCATATCCGCCACATAATCAAAACCTCCTTCCTTCTACAAAAACACTGGTAAAAACCTACAACCCCCAAAATTCGCATCAGCGCCTTCTTAGTTGGAGGCAGGGCATAGTGATCAATAGCCTGCACTTTTGCACACACCGGACACACACTTCCTTGGCCCACCACAAGCCCCAAATATGTCACTGTGGCCTTCGCACTTACCCAAGTTAACAGTCAGCTGTGCACGAGCCAAGCGGTCAAACAGTTTCTCAATGGGGTCAAGATGGTCACTCCAGCTGTCAGAGTAGATTACCACATCATCTAAATACACAGAGCAACCTTCAAGATCTCCAACCACCTCATTCATAAGGCGTAGAAAATTTGCCAGTGCATTCCTCAAACCAAAGGGCATTACAGTATATGAATACAGACCTGTGGGCGTGATGAACGCAGTAATCCCCTCGCCCGCTCTGACCTTCCAGTACCCCTTTAGGGTACAAGCTGACCCTACCTGGTCAATGCAGTCTTCCATGCGAGGAAGCGGGAAAGATTCCGGCTTTGGTCACATCGTTAACATTCCGAAAGGCTGAACAAAATCTGGGCGTGTTGTCAGACTTCGGCACCTGGAGACATGGCGAGGCACAGCTAGAACAAGAGGGCTGTGCAATACCATTATCTAGCATATACTTAACCTCAGCATCAAGAAACTTGCGCTTCTCTGGGTAAACGCGATAAAACCTCTGCTTAATGGGTTTATCTCCCCAACATTGATATCATGTTCCAAAATATGTGTGCGACTAGGTGTGTCCCCAAGCAGACATGGATAGCTCTCAATTACCTTGACTAACTGCTTGCGCATGGAAACATCCAAATTACTTAACAAGCCATCCATTTTTTTCAGAGACTCAGAGTTCTTAAGACGACCATAAAGAACAGCTTAATGCTAAGCAAGCTAGGTGAGCACCAGATACCTGTGCCTCCAGATCGACTTTTTTCTTTTCACATAAGTGATACGGTTTTAGCCAGTTGATGTGACAAAGTTGAGTAGGTGATCTATGATCGGGAGTAGCGATTACATAGTTTAATTCCGACACCTTCTTTACTACAGAATATGGACCCCCAAACTTTGCCTGAAATGGAGATGAAATGATAGGCAACAGGGCCAGCACCTGATCCCCTATGAGAAAAACATGCTTCTCAACCTGGCGATCATACAGCTTCTTCATCTTGCTCTGCGCAGATGCCAAATTATACCTGGCCACGTCCTGTGCTCCGTCCAGTTGTCCTGCAATAGTGCCAAGGGGCGGCGCACCGTATGTCCAAACACAAGGTCATTAGGACTAAACCTGTGCCCTCTTGAACCACCTCCCTGGCCTCCAACAACAACCACTGTAACCCCTCTTCCCAGTCAATGTTCATATACAATATATCGCGCAACATGGACTTGAGCGTCTGATGAAAACGCTCCATAGCGACTGGGCTCTGCGCATGATATGCAGAGGCCTGACTGTGAGCCACTCTCAATTGCGTTAACACCTATGCAAACCAGCAGACGAGACGTTCGACCCTTGATATGACTGAATGACCCTGGGCAAACCGAAAACTGAAATAAACTGTGACAGCACTCGCACCACAGACCTGGCGGTAATAGAGGGCAGAGGGTACGCAGCTGGGTACCTAGTGCTCTGGTACATTACTGTTAACTAGCACCTGACTTGGAGGAGGCAAAGGTCCTACACAATCTATAATGATATGTTAAAAAAGCTGGGCCATAACTGGTATCGGACACAGTGGCGCAGGCTTTAGGCTCTGATTAGGGTCTGCTGGTTAGCTGACACTTATGGCACGACTTAATGTATGCAAACACATCGCGTTTCAGTTTGGGCCAGAAAAAATACCTCAGGATGCGGTCATACGTCTTCCTGACACCCAAGTGACCAGACTCATCATGGGAAATCTGCAATACTACGAAATGTGGAAGGCACAACAACTTGATATACAGGTTCACCAACAAAATCCTCCCCATGAGACACCCACTTCCTCATCAACACATCATTCTGCATGAAGTAGCACTGAGTGTGGTTTTTCACCTCACCAAACGGCCGCGTCACCTCCAGCAGAGCCTTCAGAGAACCATCAGCCCGCTGCTCTGTCACCAGCTCACTGTGAGAAACAGACCAAGGTACATCAAAACATGTCACATCCTGAAGTGTCATCTTCAGAGAAATTTGTCTCAATCAACTGATCTTTTTTCATAGCACGTGTAACTGCGCATGCAGCAAAAACCTTCGAAAAACTCTGCCGCACTCTTGTCAGGCTTACTGTTAACCAGGGGAGTTGGAGTGATGATAAGAGGGGTATCAGAGCACTAGGGTCAGCCCACACCCGGCTCCCTGCTATATCATTACCTGAGATCATCTCAATTCCACCCAAGGGCAGACCTGGATGCACTGCAACAGCCACTTCGCCCTGAAAGTGTTCAAAAGACAACACCATTTTATGCTGAGGAACCCACAGAGTCTGCAAACCCAATCCACACACTGGAACAAGCACACCAGCGTCTGTCGCCTGAGAAAATGGCTAGGCAGATGCTAATGTGAAAAAATCAAAAGCACCCGTGTCACGCAAAATCTTAATGTGCACCTCACACCCCCCTACCAAAGACACAAAACCATCTCTGATGAAAGGCAAGTAACTCACGAGGACCACGTTAGTATCTCTGCCCCGCTGCCACATGTTTAACTGGCCAACCTGGCCATGTACCTGGAGCAAAAGAATTTTCCCTGTGTCCGCTGCCACCCAGGATTCCAGCCATCACGACTATGAGTCAGAATATAATCATCCACCAATCTGGCAGCTTCAGCTGACGTCTTCATTTTATTCTCACTGATATAAGTCGCTACGTGCTCAGGCACTGAATTTTTTAACTGCTCCAAAATCATCAAATTGCACAGATCCTCATAGGAGTCAACCTCCGCTGCAGTAAACCAACGATCTCACTGAGTGGACAAATCACGCGCAAACTCTAAATGTGACCTGTCGCCAATTTTTTTCCAACTCCAAAACGCTGGCGATACGCTTCATGCACAAGCTCATAAGCTTTGAGAACAGCAGATTTCACTACAGCATATTTGAAACTGTCACACAGACAGGAGTAAGCCACCTAAGCCTTGATGGTTAAAACACATTGCAGCATTAAAGTACTTATGGACTCAGGCCACCCGCGTGCCTTAGCCAGCCGCTCAAACAATGAAAAAAAGGTCTCAGGATCCCTCTCATCAAACCTCAGAACAAGCTTTAAATCACTCAAATCATCAGACCTCTGGGAACTACGTTGAACTGAGGGATTATCGATCAGCAGAACATCAGCAGCCACCTTCCCTTCTCTAACCAAAGCAATCTTCTGGAAATGCAATTCAATTTTTGCCTGCTCAATTTCTTGCCTCAGCTTTTCCACAGACAACACTTTCTCCATGTCCATACCCCAGTGTGTCCTCTCTACAGCGACCTCTTTCACAGTCTCTAATTTAAAGTGCAACGAAAGCAATTCTTTCTGCTGCTCAAAGGTTACACCCGCACCTGGACTCGTTACTGGTGGAGACAAGCCCTCGTTGCCCACAGAAATAGGATCAGCTTCTCCCACCTGCAACACCTTCATTTTAAACAAATTAATTCTCAGGTTTGTACAGTGCTCACAACGGAGTTTCCCCGGTATCAGACTGTCTCATCTTCAACCGCTTGAAGCGACCAGTAAACTGGCAACAACCTCGAAAAACCACGGATGTGCTCCCGAGCAATTTTAAGGAAAAGGAAAAGGGAAGCTCTAACCGCCGTACCCCCAGTACTATCAGCCCCCCATGACGAATCCCAAGGGGAAACACCGCTAAGCCTATCCAGGGAATCACTCCAACAGGTAACAACACACACATGGATAACACTTACCTTCTTTTGTCTCCTTTCATATCACCAGCTACAGCCAGCAAACACAGTCGGACAGTCTCATCCAATGGCGGAGCCAGAGGGGGGGGGGCGGCGGCCACCCCCCGCAGAATCTAGGCCACCCCATTGGCCACCCCAAGCATCACATCACAGCCATCAATAGTTTTGATGGCTGTGGAAACATGCAGAACCTTTCTTGCACCGCTAGAACAAGGTCGGACCCTTTAGCCACGTGCACCCATCCTGTCTTTGAATTTAACAGCGCAAGCACATGGACCTACAAAGAAAAGCAAGCACACACATGAATGCCTGCTACAGACCTGACCATACCTGACACTCCGACTGGGAAGTCTAAGGAAACCAACCCAAAACAGTAAGGTATGATATCATAATGGATGTTGTTATTGTCTTCTAGTAACTGTGACTATCCCACCCATGACTGTATCTATTTTGCTAGTCTTACAGACTTTGTACGGTGTTTTAATATCTTCTCTCTTTACACTATTTTTTTTGTAACTTCGGACCGATTTTCGATTTATCTAGTTAATTGCTGTTAACTGCTATTGTTGCCAGGACTTGTTATGATTGTGTCAGGTATATACAGTATATGCTGCATTTTGGATAGGTTTATCATTTAAAGGGCCCATATTATGCCCCCTTTTACACAAGTTACATTGGTTTTCAGGTGTGTGCACTACATGTCTTTGCCATTCCATGTCAAAACACCTCAAGGATCAAGCCACACAGCACCCTCCTCTTTCTGTATAAACAGTCCTGTGAGACTATGGTCGATTCCAGCGCTTTCCTGCTCACTCCTCGCCCCCCTCCCTTCGTGTTCCGCAAAGCTCTGCCTCGCTCCTCCCCGGGTCTGCTGCGCAACTACGGCGTTGCGCTGCCATGACAACAGTCGCATGTGACAAGGCACATACACGATGTAGAGACCCGGGAGGCACTGCGAACACGTTCTCCATAATTACACACAGAGCACAAGGGGCTGGGCGATAGAACGTTAACGATATCCCGGCTGGCCCGCGTAGCCACGAGTCTAGCTACGCCGGCCGGCCGCGAGTCTAGCTTGGCCATGCCCGCGGTCGTCGTTCGCTTGCGGGGAGAAAATTTTGGCATAGACGCGATCTGTTTTTCCGCACTTCAAGGGGGGAGGTGCTGCTCAGGTTGGGGGCGTGGTTGCCCCAGTAGCAGTGGTCAACTTACGTCACTTGACGCCCGGGCTGTGAATGGCTCGTTTACAGACCATCTGCACGGTCAACCCAAACCACGAATCAACGACTTATTGTTTTCTTTTCATTCTCCGTGGGCTGGCAGACACCCCAGATAACCAAATATACGTGGAGGCAGGCTGAAAAGGTGCCTGGAGCATAATATGGGCCCTTTAAGAGGGGGAAAAAATGAAGAGGAAGGCAGATATAGCATCATCCTTCAGGCAAGAAGAAGTCAAGTGGCAAGAAGAAGTCAGCTGAGGCACAGAATGACTAGGTTATCTTGATTGTTATTAATCTCTGCTGTAGTTTAATAATTTAATTTGTCTTTTTTTTCCTTCTTTAAACAGACATTTCCAAATGAAGAGCCAACAGTCCAGTCCAGCCTCGCCTGCAACTCTTTCCCAGGACACTCCAGGGCGACAGGCGCAGAAACTTTCAAGCGTCGTGGTACAATATACACCCTTGGCTAGAATACTCAAAGACTCAAGACTCAGCATATTGTTATGCATGCAGGCATTTTAGCCTCCCAAACACAGAGAGTGTTTACATCAGCCTTGGGATATAAGAACTGGAAAAAGGCAACATTCAGAGATGGAGGGTTTTGTGCACATTCAAAGGGAGAGGGTCACACAAATGCAATGATTGCTTGGAAAGAAAATGAGAGAGCAGATAAAGCTGATGCGTTGTTAATTAGTACTCTAACTAAAGAACATCATAAGCAGATAGAGGAAAATCGTGCCTACATAAAAAGTTTAGCAGAAGTCCTACTGTTAACTGCAACCCAGAATATTTCACAGAGGGGACATAGGGAGAAAGCAGATGCAGACAATAGGGAAAACTTCTTGGCTATATTGGACATGATTGCTAAACATGACCAGGTTGTTTAAAAGAAAATAACAAGGCCTCGCAACGCAAAATATACAAGCCACCAAATTCCAAATGAAATTTGCGATACATTAGCTGAAATTGTACACTCTTCCATCATAAACAAAGTCAAGGAAAGTGAAGTCTTTTCCCTTACGGCAGATGAAATTAAAGACCTTAAGAAAAAGGAGCAGATCTCTTTAGTGCTAAGATATTATTATGCAGGAGCCGTAAAAGAGAGCTTTTTGCACTTTTTTTTGCAGACTGCCTAGATGCTGCAGGACTGACAGATAAAATAATACAGGTACTTGAGAGATGTGGCTTGGAATACAAAAGTAACCTGATTGGGCAATCATATGATGGGGCTTCTATCATGAGTGTTTTATGTACATTGTAATGCCCATTGTCTTAATCTGGTTCTTGTGAACACAGTTAAAGCAGTCCCACAAGCTGAATGTTTTTTTGCATTGTTGCAGAGACTCAATGTATTTGTGTCTGGCTCTTACATTCACAAGTGGCTTAACATACAGAAAGAAATATATCCTGGAGAACCCAGAGAGCTTCAGCGATTGAGTGAAACAAGGTGGGCTTGTCGGCATATAGCTTGCCACACTGTGCTTGATAGACTATCTGCCATCATGCGTCTCCTTGAAGAAATGGCTTCAGAAAACAGTGGAGATAGAAGCATTGATGCACGAGGCCTGCTCGCTCAATTTGACTTGCAGTTCATTGGACTTTTGGTGATATGCAATAAGGTTTTTGGTGATGCAAGGTGTCTCTCTGACATTCTACAGTCTCCCTCTCTTGATTTATGTTCATCTGTGGATCTAGTTCAAGCCCTTGTGCAAAGTTTTCAAGCTTACAGGGATGAATCCTACTTTGAAGGACTTAGAGAAATCTTAAATACTGCTGAAAAATGTGATGTAGAGGTGGAACCTACTTCAAAAAGAAAGACAAAACAGAGCCGAAGGCTAGATGGTCATACTGTCATGTCCTCAACAGGTGAGAGTTCTGAGCAGAGTATGGACACTTTCCGTACCAGCATATTCTACCCTGTGCTTGATACCATGCTCAGTGAGCTAAACAGACGATTTGCTAAACCAAATAGTGAAATAATGTTGGGAATCCAAGCTTAAAATCCTTCAAGTAATAAATTTTGCCAAGAGGAAGCACTGTTTGCATTTGCTTCTATTTATGAATTCAACACAGATGAGATGACATGAGATGAGATTCAACTTTATTGTCATTACACATATACAAGTATAGAGTAACGAAATGAGGTTTGGCATCTCACCAGAAGTGCAATAAGCAGATAGTGCAAGAGTCTGTGCTATGTACAAAAGTAATTACAGAATTTACAGATAGGATTAATGGGATGCTATAAATATAAATAAATACTATAAATATAAGTATAAGTGTATTCTACAGATTATAGTATACAGATTAAGGTGCAGTGAACATGCTATGCTAGGTAACAGATAATATACAGAATATACAGAATATGGACAAATGTACAGGTCGATAACTTATTGAGGTGATATGAACATACTATACAGATTTAGTTGCAGTGGACAATAATACAGGTGGATGAGAGATGTGTGACCAGGAGGAGTGGTGGGGGGATGATGGGTGTGAGGAGATATGCAGGGGCAGGGGGGTCAGCGGGGGGCAGAGATCAGAAGGGAGACAGAGTTCAGAGTTCGGGGGGCAGAGTTCAATAGAGAAACAGCTCCGGGGAAAAAGCTGTTCTTCAGTCGGCTGGTTCTGGTCCGAAGGCTTCTGTAGCGCCTACCAGAGGGCAAGAGGACAAACAGTTCGTGGGCAGGGTGGGAGGGGTCTTTAAGGATGCTGCGGGCTCGACGCAGACAGCGTTTCCTCTGGACGTCCTCAATGGCGGGAAGTGGACAACTTGTGATGCGCTGGGCAGTTTTTACCACCCGCTGTATCGCCTTACGGTCTGCGACAGAGCAGTTTCCGTACCAGACTGTGACACAGCTGGTCAGGATGCTCTCGATCACACAGCGGTAGAAGTTAGTCAGTACAGCTGAAGACAGGTGGTGTCTCTTCAGTGTCCTCAGGAAAAATAGACCTCAAACATGAGGTATACCAAATGAAATCCTTCTATCTTCTAGCATAGTAGAACTCACTAAAATCATTGAACCTTTTAAAGAGGTATTCAATGGGCTCTTCAGGTTATGTAAAATTGCTATTGCCATACCAGTCAGTAATGCCTCCTGTGAAAGCAGCTTTTCCACACTCAAGTTGATTAAGACACACTTGAGATCCACTATTGATGATGATCGACTGAGCAGTCTGGGTATTTTAAGTGTGGAGTCCAGACGAGCAAAGTCCCTGGACTTGAATTAAGTTGTTAATCAATTTGCTGCAAACCACAATAATCGCAGTATACGTCTGTTATGAACTGAGTGTGTATACGTAGAATAGCATTTAAGTGATAATGTAAATAGTGTGAATAATGCAGTTAGAAGTTCTGCTTTACAAGATACCATATAAATAATTTCCAAGGCCTTCGAGGCAGTTGTTTTTTAAGAGGCACTTGTATTAAAACTTCAACCCAGCTTTTTTGGAAATGTAATACCCTCCAGTGAGAAACTAATCTTGCAGAGTCCGCCTAATACCCATTGTGAAGATGATGTTTGTTATTCTGTGTTTGATAGATGTTTATGGACAGAATAGAAGAAACATTGTCACTGCTTACACATAAGTCATCAGGGTTTCATTGTCATGTAACAATAGTACTGTACTGTATGTAATGTATGCGCTTTGGGTCCATGAATAGTGCTTTATAAATCAAATATAATATTATCATTATTATACTTATTGTTAGAATTTCAGGATAAATCCATATTGTGATCAGACCTTGATTAAAAAAACCCATTACACTTTGTATTTTGCATCCCTGTTTTGTATTCCTGATGATACACTGAGAGAATTAACTTATAGTGCAGGTCGTAATAATGAGATGTTTGCTGTAGGTGTCTTAAAAAGCTCTGCATCTCCTGGTGGGACACATGCTTGCCACCCAAAAATTATCACTGGCCCCATCCTGGCCACCCCACTGAGTTTCCTGGCTCCGCCACTGTATGTGACTCATGTGGAAGAAATCACCCGACATGCTTGCATCAAGATCAATGGGTGTATAGCCAGGGACAAAGAAGAGACACCGAACATGAACAGTCTAATGAAACCAGGGAAGCTAAAATCAAAGAGTCCACACCGACACCTACACAAGAGTCAAAGCAAGCTACCTCCAACAGAGTTGTTCAAGAGGAAAGTAACACTCCTACGTCTACTGTTGTTCCAGTCTGTCTCCACATCAGCTGAACCAGGCAAAGAAGTTCTAGTGTATGCTTTGCTTGACACTCAGAGCGACCCCAATTTCATCTTAAAGGATACAGCTGAGGCACTGAATGTCAAGAAGGAGTCAGTGAAACTCAAAGTGTCAACGATCACATCAAGAACAAAGGTTGTGTCCAGCCAAAGTGTGAATGGTCTACAAGTAAGAGGCATTAACTGTGAATATATAATCAAACTTCCAACAACTTATACTAGGGATTATATACCAGCAAATAAATCTCATATACCCACAAGTAAAACCGCAAAGTTCTGGCCTCACTTAGAACATCTAGAGCATGAAATGTCCCCAGAGCTTGACTGCAAAGTAGGATTGCTGCTAGGCTATAACTGCCCCCAAGCCCAACTTCCCGGAGACGTCATCAGCGGTAGTGAGGACCAGCCATGAGCGCTCAATTCTGCATTTGGTTGGAGCATCCCTGGCTACAGCAATGCTGGCCTTGAACATGATGATGAAATAGGCATGAGTCACCGTATCATCACAAGGCAAGTCATGCCAGCAGTCAAGTCTTCAGTTGAACTCAAATCTGAAGTCCATTTTGTCAGGACCCAAGTCAAAGAAATGATAACTCCAGGAGACATAACCAAAGTCTTTGAGTCAGACTTCATTGATAAGACCAGTGAAGAAGTTTCAATGTCACAAGAGGACATCAAGTTTCTGGCAAGGATCAAAGAGGGCATCAAGCAGAAGCCTAATGGACACTACGAGATGCCATTGCCTTTCAAGGAAGAAAGGCCAAATCTGCCAAACAACAAAGCGTATGCGGAGAATCTGCTTAAATGCCTGGAGAAACGCTTGACAAAGAATGAACAATACCACAAGGATTATGTGGCTTTCATGGAGGACATGATCGAAAGAGATGATGCTGAATGGGGTTCCAGAGATGAATGTGAGCAATCAGACAACATGGTATATCCCTCACCATGGAGTTTATCATCCCCAAAAGCCGGGAAAGATGCGAGTTGTCTTTGAATGTTCAGCAAAGTATCGGAACACATCACTGAACGAACATTTACTCACCGGGCCAGACCTTACCAATGCCCTTGTAGGGGTCTTGTGTCGTTTCCGTAAGGGGCAAGTAGCCATCATGTGTGATGTGGAGCATATGTTCCATCAGTTTCATGTTGCACCAAGGGACCAAGACTACCTCAGATTCCTGTGGTGTGAAGGAGGTAATCTGAAAGCTCCCCCATCAGTGTATCGCATGAAGATTCACTTATTTGGTGCTGCATCATCTCCAGGATGTGCAAAGGAGAAGATGGACTGGGATGAACCACTTCCCGGTGACCTCGAGCTGTGGTGGGAAGCTTGGTTACAAGCAATATGAATTACACCATTTTAGCGACGCTAGTGTGTCTGGCTATGGTACATGTTCTTACCTCAGAGCTGTTAACAAGTCTTGAGAAGTCCATTGTGCTCGTTATGGGGAAAGCAAGAGTTGCGCCAACAAAGGTGACAACAATCCCAAGACCAGAACTCTCAGCTGCTGTAGTCACCACAAGAATAAGTGATATTCTTAAGTTTGAACTAGAACTGGAAGGTCTGTGAATACTTTTGGACCGATTCCAAGGTTGTTCATGGTTACATTAATAATGACGCAAGGTGGTTTCATGTATATGTAGCCAACCGTGTTCAAGCACAGAGCCAAGTCAGTGGCACTATGTGGCCTCAAAGGAGAACCCAGCTGACCATGCCTCTCGTGGACTCACCGCAAAGGAGCTTGTAGAGTCCAACTGGTTTACAGGACCGAGTTTCCTGTGGCAAAGAAAACTCCCTCAAGAAGAAGAAATTAAAATGGGAGAGCTTGATGACGAAGACCCAGAACTCAAAGGGGCACAGGTTCACACTACTGAAGCACAGGAGGATAGGTCACTGTCAGATCGTTTACAGAAGTTTTCAGACTTTAGGACAGCAGTAAGAGCCATAGCAAGACTTAAGCGGCATGCAAAGAAGACAAAGGGTCTGAAAACAGGATCTGATAAAGTTACTACACTTGCAGAAAGACAGGAAGCTGAACAATTCATAATCCATACAGTTCAAGAAGCGTTAAGTGAAGAAATTAAATTGCTGAAGCAAAGAGCTGCCTGAGAATAATTCAACTAAGCTGCACAAGTTAAGCCCATTTATTGATAGTCACGATATCCTGAGGGTGGGAGGAAGATTGACAGAAGCAGCACTTCATCCCCAGATGAAACACCCAGCTATCCTTCCAAAAGGTCATCATGTGTCTCGCCTATTGATTAAGCCCTTCCACCAGAAGGTGCGACATCAAGGCCGTGGAATGACCATCAATGATCTACGCTCCAAAGGAATTTGGATTCTTGGTTGTAGCAGCAGTGTCATCTTTTATTTTCAGATGCGTTGAGTGTAGGAAGTTTAGGAAGTGTACTCAAGAACAAAAAATGGCCGACCTTCCTCTAGAGAGGATGGAAGCCAACCTTACATTTACAGTGGTATGGACTGTTTTGGACCATTTTATGTAAAGGATGGGGGAAAGAGCTCAAGAGATGTCTCCTATTTACCTGCATGTGCTCAAGAGCTATCCACATCGAGACGTTAGATGACCTTACCTCTGATGCCTTCCTCAATGCGCTGTGTTGCTTTATTGCTTTAAGAGGCAATGTAAGTCAGCTTCAAAGTGACCAAGGCACGAATTTTGTGGGTGCACGGAATGAATTCAAGGTTCTTATGAAAGAAATCGAGCAAGAACAAGTGAAAGAACTGGGATGTAGCTTTGTCATGAACCCACCTGCTTCCAGTCACATGGGTGGTGTTTGGGAGAGGCAGATACGTACAGTCAGAAGTGTACTTACATCCATTCTAGACCAGTCTGCAAGAACACTAGACAGTTCTTCACTGAGAACCTTCCTATATGAAGTAATGGCTATAGTGAATAGTCGGCCGTTGACTACAGAGCAGCTCAATGATCCATCAGGGCCAGAACCTTTGACCTCATATTCTGAAAATGAAATCGTCAATCATTGAATCGCCACCTGGAAGGTTTGTAAGAGAAGATCTCTATCTTCGGAAGAGGTGGAAGAGAGTTCAGTTCTTGTCAAATGAGTTCTGGAACAGGTGGAGAAAGGAGTATTTGCTGAGTCTGCAACAGAGAAGTAAGTGGAACAAGGACAGGAGAAATGCTAAAGTGAATGACATAGTCCTGTTGCAAGATGATGCCACGTCCAGAAATCAGTGGAAGATAGCGAAGGTTATCGAAGTCTTCCCAGGAGCTGATGGGAAAGTCAGAAAGCTCAAACTACAGCTCAGTGACACAACACGAGACAGGAAAGGCACACACAACTAGACCATTTTATTTGGAAAGGTCCATACATAAAACTGTACTTTTGCTGGAAGCTGAGTAAATGGTCAATTCATTTGTGAAAGTGATGTTACCATATTTGCTTGATTACAATAATGCCTTTTGTTTTGTAAGATGCTGTTTACAATGTTTAGTTCTGAAATCATACGTTGTTTGATGGTGGGAGTGTAACTGCAGGCAGTGTTTTCTTGCTCTGTAGACTGAATGTGCAATTCCACTCATGACCTCAAGGTGGACCCTCATGTTATATCTTGTGATCTACCTGTTGCTTCCTTCTTGGTTTTTTACTCTTTGATTTCACCCGGTAGCTCCCAGAAGCTGCGGGAGCTGCCAGAAGCTAGTGGTGCTGCTGAAGACAAGCCACATTTTGTTTGTTAAGGGTTAATATACCAGCAAGATCAAGGTTAACCCCATTGGTTACAAGCAGGCAAAGTGGTTAGTATTGTGTTTGTTTCATTTATTTGCCGTGAAGAATTTATGTGCTTTTGGATAATTGTGTTAAGCTTATTTCATGTCTGGATTTTAGTTTTACGGTGTGATGATGTCTAAGATGTGCGACATTAAAGCATCAGTGAAAGGAGCCGGAGTCTCGCGAATTCAATGGGCGTTACAATAAGAAAAAGTATGATCCCATAAGATGTACATATGAGCTACATCTGATTATATTATGTTTCTTTACACAAATCTGTAACTCCTCAAATCTGTTTCTTATTGTAAAGTAGTAATAAATGGAATTGTCGAATCACAAAGAATTGAGGGGAATTATGTTGTGTAACAAGTAGTGCTGAACTGACGTTATATAATATAACATGTAATTAGGACAAATTGGAGGTTGGATGGGCCAGCATAACTTTAAAAATGTTAACCTGTTAATGTTTCATTTCTCAGTGTAAGTGTTCTGGCCACTGTTGTATGTGTACATTTTCTCGCTGGAATTGATGTCTATGGGTAGACGTAATTTCTATTAACTTGTGCACTGTCAGCTGCATTGAATCTATTGGCAATATTTCACCAGAAAGATAACCATGAACAGCCGTACAGGATGTGGTAGGTGTAAAATAAAATTTCATGTCATGTCAGCTGGCGATTGAACACTGCAGTCTGAATTAGGCCCAAAGAAAGAAGACATCTCTCTAGTCGTTACATGTTCATTCATTTGTGTCTTTGAAACTGCAGGCGGTTGTATCCACATGTTCAAAAGGAGGATTGGGTCAAGTGCAAAGCTTGCAATGGCTGGTTGCACAAGGACTGTGCCAATTCCAACCCCAATCAGTCATTAGACATTTTCACATGCAGATGTGACCTGCCTGAGCCGTACTCATTCACCAGGTTTGACAAACTGAGTCAACAGGCTTCTCCCACTTATTTAATCAATCGAAAGCCACTTTAATATGTTTGCCAATAACAGTTCTTTGACAAATGTGACACCGTACTGTATTACTTTATATTTGTTTTTATTTTTGCAGTACTTTGACCTGCCTCAGGAGCCAAGGAGTGAAAGGCTATATTTCAAAGGACAGAATTAAGGTTTGTACCATTTATTATTCTTGTTGTTCATATAAATATTGCAGTGTTCTCAACTGAATGTCATTATTAAAGGCACTAAAAGAAATGTTGGAAAGTGGGAAAAGGAAGTCCAACAGGATGTTCCTGTGGCAGAACCCTGGCCGAAACCAAACTCTCAAACAGATCCTTAATGGGAGACCATCTGCCTTCAGTGAAAAATACGTAAATCTTTCTTTATTATATTTTGTGTGTATGTATACGTGTGTGTGTGTATATATCTATAAATATATATATAGATATATACACATTTTTGTGTGATTTTATGAAAGTGCAGAACAGTAGATAATTATTCACCTTTACTGTATCCAACAGCTTGACGACCTAATCAAGCTCGTAAAGGAGGCATTGTCTTTGTACTACACTGACTTGAGGAATGTGGACATCATTATATATATATTGCTCTCTAAATCACACATAAATACAAATGTATGTTAATTCAATGTCAATATAGATGTCAGTCTGTCCTCTCTCTTGTAATTGATCCATCTTTTTTATGTAGGCCACAGTGGACATCCTAGAGAGGACTTTTTGTCCACTTTGGGAAATTTGCCCCTTTTCGCCCAACACTCACTTGCCGACTCCGAGGAAGGGGTACCAGGGGCCCAAGGGGCCAATAGTCCAATTGCCCTAAAACTCACTTGCTGACCTCGGGGCCTTTTTTGGCCAAGATACGATTCCGTCCACTTCACGGACTTTAGAGTAGGATTTTCCCTATTTTAAACACCATTCATTTTGAATTGCAAGTGGACACGTTCCCGCAGAGTGCACCAAAGTCCTAGAAACGTGGAACCACCATAATACCGCTCCAAACCGAGCGTACGTCGGCATAGTTCAGCCCCGTAAACCCACGAGAGCGAGAAAAGTTTGCCGACTGAAAGACGTGAGTATGAAAGCATGTTTATCATTTAATATGTAGTGTCTTGAATGTGTTCGATGTCATTTATTATCATTATTATTATGACTGATTTGACAATGGTCCATGTAATAGGAGAGATGTGAATGCTTGTATTTAATATCTTTTGGGCAGTTTAAATTGATCATTAATTAAAAAAAAAACTTTTCCTGCCATTTTTTTCTTTACTATTATCTATCAAAAGTGTTCATACCTCTCACCACAGTGTTAATCTCGGCATTGGTTGTGTTTAATGTGTTTTTTATTGCATTTTAGTATTTATTTCGGCACCTTGAATGTGCGCAGTGACCATGCTGTGGAGTGACGCACTTTCGCACTCCATTCAGCCCAATTAACTATTCCTGCCATTTTTTTTCTTTTCTATTATCTATCAAAGTGTTCATACCTCTCATCACAGTGTGTTAATCTCGCCGTTGGTCATGTTTAATGTGTTTTTGATTGCACATTAGTATTTATTTCGGCACTTTGAATGTGCGCAGTGATGCACTTGACCATTATGACTTCATCATTTAATTTTCAACAGTAATTATTATTAATATTGTTGTTCTTTTTGTTGTTGTGTCTTTACAGGAAAAATGTATTGCTGTCCCTTATGCTAACGCTATTACAGCACTCTAAACAAACACCTTAAGAATATCCACTATGTAAGCAATTCAGTAGAGAGGCGGATACTCTTAAACTTTGCATCAGGGAGGGTCAACATCCGTGCTGCATCCTGCCCTGTTCCAGGGTGCAAGTATCAACTTTCATGTTTAGATGGGCATATCCATCAGTCCCACAAGCGTACACACACACTGAAGCTATTGGCTGACCTCAGGGCTACCAATACCACCCCAGATGGGGTCCGTGTTAGATTTGAACCTGAGTCTAAATGAGGAGGAACCAGACGTGACTCCATCATCCCCTGTCGCTGAATGTGGTTCAGCATATTGTAGGCGCATTAGCGTAATTATGAGCGTGAGCTCGAGAAGGTGCAGGCAGAGAGGGATGAATTTTGCAGCGAGGTCCAAGTGCTCCGCAGGAAGCTGCAAAAGCAGCAGCAGCAGCCAGAGGAGCCGCACCTCTACAGTGAAGAAGCAGGAGGAAGTGAGTCTCTCTCTCTCTCTCTCTATCTCTCTCTCTCTCTCTCTCTCTCTCTCTCTCTATCTTTGTCTTTGTTCCATTCTCCCTGTCTTTGTGTGTCTGATTTTTTTGGTTTTCACCAACTTTGATAGGAACGTGTGGAGGAGGGAGGCCGGTCCTCGGCCGTGTCGGAGGGGGCAGGCCTGTCCTCGGCCGTGTCGGAGGGGGCAGGCCCATCCTCCTTCAGCCCGTGGAGTTCAGGCAGCGGCAGGGGGAACCTCATGAGGCAGATAAGCCTCCCACCATCGATGGGTAAGCATATGTTGTTAACATGATAATTAATTTGTCTTATTCATGCCATTGGACAGCAGACTCCTCACATGTATTTTATAACACCTTAAATTGTGTGTCGTTACAGAGGAATACCTTCAGACCTACAGGGCCCACCACGAGGGCCTAGACCCAATGACAAAAATGAGAGAGAATGCGGTTTCAAAGGTCAGCAGGGTAAAAACCTTCATCCTCTACATGGGCCACAACATCAGCCATCTATCTGACTGGCTGTTTTTGGATGACCTGGCCAGGATCCGTGGGTGAGTGACAATGTCATTACAATTTTGTTTGTACATTTAAAGATTCTATTTGATTTATTTCACCCCCTCTCTTCAAACAGATGGGCCCGAAGTGTCGTCGAGGGGGGGATGAAAGACACAACCGCCAAGTTTTTTTCTCCAGAACGCTTAAAAATTTTATGAAATTCATGGTTGGAATCCCCCCCAAGACATGCTGCCTCACTCATGTGCAGTTCGCCTCAATTGAGAGGGAACTTAAGATGGGAATAAAATCACTACAGCGCAGGGTGGTTGTACACCAGATGTCCACAAAGCGGATGAAAATAACAGATGAATAACGTAGTGTTAACAGCTCACTGAAAACCTGCGATTACAAGACAGCACGTTGTGTAGTATGAACGGTACAGCGATCTGACCACTTTGATAATTGTGTAGTGTGCCCAAGGCATTACCTGCTATGATGTTCAGTTATCCAGCCATTCGAGGTTGAGTCCTCCTCCCCTGAAAGACTTCCTGTTGACTCCGTAGTCAAAGCAGAGCTCTTTACTGATGGAAATGTCTTTAATTGCCTCAAAGAGGATGACATCCCTGGCTCCTTCTGGGAAGTTGATTTGGCAATGAAGAGGCTTCACATTCCAGTTCTTACTTGAATGGTTGATCTTCCTGCCCATTGTCTCCACAGAAGGATGGCACTCGCAAGGAAATGTCTGCGCATCAATGCAGAGGTCCCGGCCACCAGCCTTGATGAAAAAGATGTAGCACAAATCTCATCCTGCATGGACTCTATCAGTTTCCTGCCTTCCACTGCTGTGATTACCTTTCCATGGTAATCGCAGATGATGGAGCCTTTGGGAAAGGCTTTGGTGGAAACAACTCCTGTGGTCAAAAGAAGGTGACATTACTGAGTTTTTCCACTACAGGATTCTAATTATTTCAGTATTTGACTGCAGAATAAATGCTCTCCTGTTCTCAAGACATATTTACTCACCTTGCTGCCGCCAAAATCCTTGATGGCCAGGCCTGACTACTGATGATGCCTGGATCACTCTCAATCTGAACCCTTTTGGCTGGTTCCCACTTGGCTACAATGTCCTCAGGACAGGGATGGTTGCCTTTTCATCACTCTTTCCCGATGATCTTTGCAACCTTGTGTACAGTTGGAGGGTGTCTTGAATACTGGGCTGTCAACGTTAGAAAATTAAATGAAAATTCTTGTCCACACTTGTGAATTATTTGTTTGCTAATCAATCATTTACATTTACACAATAGGTACTCCGGCCTCTGGTTGTACTGTGCCACCCTCCACTCGTCATAAAAATCTCGGCCTGGCAGAAACCCAGCATCTGTCCTTTGCTTCTTGGTGGGCGGCTGGCCAGTCACTCCCACCGGGAAGCACTCAAGGAACGCACTAAAATCCTTTACGTCCTCGTCAGCTGTGTCTCTAGCCCTCTTCCGTCTATGACTAGTCCCCTCATTCCCTGACTCATCAGAAGAAGAGCTGCAAGATGGAGATGATTTCATGATTAAACACTGACAAGCTGGACTGACCTTGGGAGCGGCTGTGAGAAAGAGAATAGTTGAATGTTGTGTGATTGTGGTGAAGACAAATACCGTTCCAAACTGCTGAAGAGGTTGGCGGTGGCCACGACATCCACCGTGGTCCTCATTCTGTAGTGGGACTTGGCCACCTCTGTAGAGTGGGCCATATGATGTGCCACTGCAGATTTCTGCTCCTCTGAAAAGTTTGCATTTGCCTCTGTCTCTGCAACTCTTCTGACCACCTGGCTTATAATGTTGGGTAACTTGTAACTGCAATGAAGAAGAAATCTGAGACCAACCCTGAATTATTTCAGCACTTTCTTTTATACAGGAAATAATACTATTTGATTACTTCATGGAAAGAGTAGAAAACCCGACTATTTAAAGCCCCAATGAATGGAGATGGAGACACAATTCCGACTACTCCTGGCAACTACGCTGGACATTGTGGTGGACCTGTTTGTCAAGCCTCAGGCAAATAGGATCCAATACACTCTGGAATTTCTTCTTGGATTTCAATCATAGTCTAAATGGACGATCTGTAACGGACCAGTTTAGACCCAAGCGCGAGACACACGTAGCTCAGTTGGTAATCAGCTTTATTGTTGAGTACACAAGCAAGGCTCGGAGTCGGGGGCAGAAGGCAGACGTCTTTTCTGGGATCGAGGCGAGACGGGAAGGTCAGGGACAGCAGGCAGAGGTCTTTACCGGGATCGAGGCGAAGCGGGGAGACCAGGGACAAAGGCAGGGTAGTAACCAGGGCTGAGACGATACGGGGAAGTCGGGGGCAGAACCAGAGTCAAAACCGGGAGATCCGTCCGTGGGATAATGCTGGAAAGTCTGACATGGAGTACAAAGAACAATCTGGCGGTGAGTAACTGAGTGAGAGGAGGTTAAATACAGACCTGATTGGTGATGAGCTGCAGCTGCGGGGCCAGGTGAGGTGATGAGGTGGGTGTAGCTGATTGCTCGTGCGGGACAGAGGGGAGGTGACGTGGGAACCTACTGGGCATGACGGTGGCTGACTGTGACACAATCAAACGCCAGCACAGCAAGCACCGGTGCTTTGGTCAACAGGGCCTTTACGCACTCAAACGCACTTTGACAGTTCTGAGACCAGTGAAAAACGAGACTTTGGGCTCAAAAAGTCGGTCAGTGGAGACGCTATAGCAGAAAACTTTTTCCAAAAACTGTAATCCCCAAAAAACGGCGTAGCTCACACAAAGAATTTGGAGCAGGGAAGGACAGGATGGCTTCAACCTTCGAACAGATTAAGATTAAGTGTGAGATTTGCATCACACAATCTCCCAAACACATTTTGAAGTTGTTCAATGTGGCTTTCTCATGAAGTGGAGGACAACCAATGTCATCTTAGTAAGCTTCACAGGCAGCAGCCTTTCAACAGGTCCAGTTTTGACACGTATTTTGCACTGTCAACACGATCAATGCAATCCTCAATTTGGGGAAGAGGAGAAGTCTGGTTTTGTGGTCAAATTTACTTACAAAAATTAGTGCAAAACCTATCCGAGCCATCTGATTTATCAGCCAAAGCACAGGGCGAACTCCACGAACGAATGCTAGGCTCTGCCATGAAGTTTAGCTGTTTTTGCAAATGGAGGCGCTTATCAGGATTCACTCTGTATGCATGCTATTTTATAGCAGGAGACTCCCTCACATCAATGTCATGCTGCAGCACATTGGTTTGAGTCGGCACTGCTGAAAACAAAGACGTGGGATTTAATTAAACTGACCACATCTTCACCCTGGGACTGAATCAAATGTGGAAGACACTGGTCAAGTGTGGATGACATAGCGGGATCAGCACTGGACAGTTCCTTAGCCATGGAGAGCACATCAATAGGTCCAGGACTAGACAGCGACAAGGCCTCTCTACTCTCCACTCTGACAGGAGAATGTGACACTGTCCCTCGATCCAGGTAAGGTTTTAGCATATTAATATGACACAATCTACTTTGCCCCTTACGGTCTGGAGTGGAGACTATATTGTCTTGTTCGGTTACTTTTTCCTGAACTATATAGGGGCCGCTATAACGTGTCTGCAGAGCAGAACCTGGAATAGGAAGTTACAGCAATACTTTCTCTCCAGGAGTAAAACTCCTTGCTCTTGCATCCTTATCAAACCTGGGCTTCATTTTCGATTGTGCTGAAGCAAAGTTTTTCTTTGCCAACTCACACGCACGGTGAAGTTTGAAACAAAATTTAAATAGATAATCAATCAGATTTTTCGGTTCACTATCGCCCAGCCAACTGTCTTGCAGAGGTTTGAGAGGGCCTTGCACCATATTTGCGAAAACCAGCCCACTGGACTGAAGCCCAGGGACGCCTGAACCACCTCATGAGCTGCAAAGAGAAGATGAACACCCTCATCCCAGTCTTTGATAAACTCGAGGCAGTAAGTCCGGAGCATTGACTTCAGAGTTTGAGCGCTCAATAGCTCCCCGACTCTCTGGGTGGTATGCACTCGACCAACAGTGAGAAATGTCCAGCTGCTTCATCACCTGTGCAAAAGAGCATCTTCCAGTCCAACCATGCCCCTCTCCTGTTCGACATTTATCTCCTTTACACTGCTCCTCCGACTCCCCCGCCTCCTAGTCGGCTGCATGGAAGATCCAGGTGCTGCTCCACTCCTAGAGAGAGACTCTCACATCAAGTACTAAACGAGATAGAAACTGCACTCATTTAACCTAAACATGAACACGTGGAATTGTAATTTGGCTCCCACACAGTGAATGAATAAATGTCTCACCTCTTCTGGGCTTTTTTAGCCACTGTGAAAAATAAAAAGTTAAAGAGTTAAAACAGTAGCACAAAATCAGATGCAGTGCTGTAAGAACACAGTATTGTCCGTCAAACAACAGGTGTGGTTGAATGAGTTGTAGCTCCCGTATTTATGCCAGTTTATGGCCGTGTGGGCGGACAAAGCCCACCTATTGTGAAATGAAATCACCTAGCCAGTCACAACTTTTACAGCTGCAACAGTTAATCAATTAATCAATAAGTAATAGGTGACTACTAAATCAATCGCCAACATATCATAATTGATGAATCGGTTTAAATAGAGTTTATGGGCGGGAAGTCAAAATTCTATGATTTCAGCTTCTAAATGGATATTTAATTGAATATTTTCTGGTTTCTTTGCTCCTCTATGACAGTAAACGCAATATCTTTGGTGTGTGGACAAAAACAAAAGATCATCTTAGGGTTTGGAAAACACGTAGGATATTTTTTACGATTCTATGACATTTTATGGACCAAACAACTAATCGATTAATCGATTATGAAAATAATCCTTAGTTGCGGCCCTGAACAACTGTAATGCAGGAGATAACAAACCTCATCAGGAAACGGTGTGCAGCTCAGCGAGGAAATCGCCCACTGCCACACACACATACACAGACAGAACTAACAGAGAGAATAGTAACAGTCAAGGTGGAGCCTTGTCTGTTGAGTCTGTTTTTTGATAATGTTGTTAGCACTTGTTAACAATATTCTATTGTCACCACGAGAGAAGGGATTTTGTATGACAATGTAGAAAAACCTTGAAGATGTCTTCAATGACACTAAATCAGAGGAAGATTCACTGCCTCTTGTATACGAGAAGATCCTACGATGTCAGGAGTGGGTGTGTTATATATCACAGGAGGGTGTATGCGTTTGATCATTTGATCTCAGGAGTGGGTGTTCTAGATCAGAGGATGTATACCTTTGATCCTTATACATAAGTTTGATGAGTAAAATGCTTACCGCTGTAGTCAGCAGATCACTGTCTCATAACTCAGATATACTATTACATCTAAAGAACAGAACAGGGTGCATAGTGGAATGGCCTTTTTTACACAGATGACATCCTCCTCTAGCCCTCTAGTTGTCCTTCCAACCTCTCTATAGAGTCAATATCATAAACCACTGCCTTTTGTCAGGATATGTCCTGTACTGAAATAACATTTTGTACTGTTGTATTGAAATAACACTTTGCACTGAACTAACATATAGCTAAATAATGGAATAACATATAGCTAAATAAATATTGACACCTATAAAGCTTGACATACGTTATATTTAAGATTTTATAACAAATCTTGCAGAGCCTGCACTACGTGCATTAGACTAATTAACATACAGACAGTAGATGTCACAAGATGTTCTGTTCAGACCAAATTTAGCCTAGGACAGCAAAATAATTACACAATAACGATTACGATAAGTCCAGACACATAGTCAGGCGGTTCACCCACATACAGACCACACCCACCATGCGGGATAAATAGCAAATTAACTATAATGTACCAGGTTCCTGTCCTCTGCGCGATCCAGCCCTGGTTGGTGACTCGTGAGACAGAAACCCAGATACTCTGTAAGTATTGTTATTGCTTGGAGCAAATAAACATGATTTGATTGAATGCATTGAACTCATGACTGTTTTCTCCCTCTGAATATACGAACACACGGCGAGGACATGGCCGAGGTCTAGGACGAGAATCCCGCCAATCAATTTGGTGACCCCGACGTGATTCAAGGAGAAACGATTGTAAGAACAAACTCGAATACGGGGGACAAGGACGGTGACTGATTCAGTGCAGACCGGTCAACAAAAAAGGTAAGCAGTAACCTTTTGTAATAAAATACTGCATATTGATCATTCTAAATTAACTGATTAAGTCACAGAATCTGACTCCTTAGATCAAATTAAATGCATTCTACCAAATAAACGGATCTGGGATCCATAGGATCTGGGATCCTTACCAAATAGAAGGATCAGGGATCCATACGAATAGTCTGGGACTAATAAAGTAAATGTTGTTCGGGGAACTACAATAATAACTATATAGACGGATCTGGGATCCATAGGATCTGGGATCCTTACCAAATAGAAGGATCAGGGATCCATACGAATAGTCTGGGACTAATAAAGTGAATGTTGTTCGGGGAACTACAATAATAACTGCATGTGCGTGGTTTATTGTGACTAAGACAAGGTTTTGCCAACACACAAAGTGTTGCAGTCACAAGTCTGTGGGGATTGAGTGGTATAATGGTAGTGGAGTGTATTCGTGACGAAAAGGAAAGGGGGTGCTTGGGACGTGAATTAACACCCAGGATTTCAGCGTACCTTCGGGTGTAGAAGCTTCTGAAATCGTCCCGGTATCACTGGCATTGCGTCCCCTTTCCACGGAATTCCTCGAAGTGTATACTTTGTTAAAATAAGAAAACATGTCTAGTTTCAAGGTAAAACTCGAGACGATACTGTCAGAATGTGGTAATAATTTGATGAATGCTAAAACCCTCCGAAAAGGGTTTAAAAATTATGTGAAAAGAGAGGAACAGAAACCATGGTGGCCACAACCTTCTGACCTGAAACCAGTTAAATATCTGTTTCAACAACACATGGTGACCGCCGCTGCCGAGGTTAAATATCGAGGACAGCAATGTGATAATCGCACAGGCTGTTGTGGGTCGCGCGGATTGAAGAAAAAATATTAAAAAAGCAGTAAATACCCACTTTTGGCATGAGTACATGATGAAGCATTTAGGCCGACTAGAAACAACGGGACAGCCCAACTGACCCCCACCGTACAACCCGAAGGTACCCGAGTTAATGGCTCCCATAATAGAATTCAAAGGAGACATAAAATTAGAGGGAGAACTAAAAGAGATTCCCTCAGAGGAGGTAAGAGAGGAGGAAGAAGGAAGTGCGGAAAGGCTAGAGGACCTTAAGGAGATGTTGAATGATTCACAGACAGTAAGACTACAACTAAGACATGAAATTGAGAAAATAAAAGACGACTTGGAGGTCATGAACCTCAAACGACTCGACATGGAAGACGCTGATAAGAGACGAGAGGAGAAGCGAATTAGAGAAAAGGAAGAGGAATGTCAGCAATTACAGCGGACATAAGGGTTACAGGAAAAGGGGATGGGCAGATTACAGAAGGAGGTAAGAAAAGCAAGAAGTGGAAAGGCAAAGATGATAAAGGGGGGGCAGAAAAGTAAGAATGAAGGGCACTCTACTACTGACAGCCGTGTGGAAACTGTGGTGATAAGAGGTACTATGACACATGACGACACCGACTATGACCCAGACGAAACCAAAAGTGACAAATCTGACAACGACAATATGGGGGAAGTTGAGACAGAGGGCGGTGTGGTGCAGCCATCGACACACACTCACAACACGAGATGTAGAGGAGCGGAATCAGAATCATTTATAGAATTTTCCGCAAACATAATTCCCTTTACTACAGGGAACGAGCCCTCGCGCAACCCAGATTTATAAACCATGGAAGTTGTGCGACCTAGAACTGTTTCAGAAAAAATTGCCCAGCATAAGGGGAGGGGGGGCGGCATGGATCCGGGCACTTGAGTCTCTAACAGTGGGGTTGCAGTTGGCCGTAGGAGACATGAGAGCAGTGCTGGGGGCGGCGACATCAGCAGTAGCCGTACAGGCAATTGACGTGGCGGCGGCGACGCAAAACATACAGGACGAGTCGACTTTCTTTTCATGTGATTTGTGTTCTGGGGTTTTTTTCTGATGTATTTTTGTGTGTGACTTATGTTCCATACGTCAACAGGGGGATTTGTACTGAAATAACATTTTGTACTGTTGTATTGACATATTAGCATATAGCTAACTAATGACATATAGCTAAATAATGGAATAACGTATAGCTAAATAAATACTGACATCTATAAAGCTTGACATACATTATAACAAATCTTGCAGAGCCTGCACTACGTGACACATAGTCAGGTGGTTCACCCACCTACAGACCGCACCCACCATGCGGGATAAATAGCAAATTAACTATTGTATCAGGTTCCTGTCCTGTGCGCGATCCAGCCCTGGTTGGTGACTCGTGAGACAGAAACCCAGAGACTCTGTAAGTATTGTTATTGCTTGGAGCGAATAAACATGATTTGATTGAATGCATTGAACTCATGACTGTTTTCTCCCTCTGAATAAACGAACACACGGCGAGGACATGGCCGAGGTCTAGGACGAGAATCCCGCCGAACAGTCCCCAGCTACTTCAAACAAGCCATTATCCAACCCTTACTCAAGGAACCAAACCTGGAATCCTCCCATCCAAAAAACCCATCTTCAATATTTTCAACATCAGCTTTTCTCTCCCTGTTTATATTGGTGGAATCAGGTGGAATAAAAATAACAGTCAAATGTCGATTGCTGAATTTTTTAATAGCTGTAGCCAAATTGTCTCAGAGACAAAATCCAAAAAGAATCCACACTTTATGTTGCGACCTTGTGGAAGTGCAACATTAAAGCATGACTGAGGCTGGTGTTATGTTTCCACTCAATTAAACTGTGTCAAACTGTGATAATGGTTAGAGTGTGGTGCTCATGATGCCAAAGTCATGGTTCAACCTCCATACTGGCCAATAATCTGCACAAAAGAGTATCCCAATGTTTTTGTCATCTGTTTTGTTATAAAATAATATCACATATTATTATATATATCACAAATATTCCTCCACTCCGTGTAACATCTCCATCCCCAGACTTTTAAGTGCAGGACCAAAGAAAATCATCTTGTATAAAAATGTAACGCAAGAGAACTTGAATTCTATCACTGTTGTGGAAGGCTACCAGAGAAATGAGTTTATTGAACCTTCTAATCAATAAATCTGCGTCCTGCCTCACATCACCAAATGGAGGGTGATTAGACCCACCTTGCTACAGTACAGTTTGGTGACCACCGGCCAGTATGGGGGTTGAACCCATGACCTTACCCATACTAGTCTGAGGTGGTACTAGTCTGTGGAAACAGGAAGTTTCCTTTTAATTCTAATGTGAATTTAATAGGAATGATGTCTGAAATGGGACATTTTCAAGGGCTTTTGAAATCCCACATCAGAACATCCTGAATTTGACTGAGCGACACTGGGAGGTGGTCTACTATCAGTCGCAGGTGGATTTATTCTGTGGAAACAGGAAGTTTACTTTAAATTCCTATCTGAATTTAATGGGAATGATGGCTGAAATATGAATATTTATTGGGCTTTTTTTTTTGAAATGCCATATCAGAACATCCTGAAATTTACTGAGTGACACTGGGAGGTGGTCTACTATCAGTCTCAGGTGGATTTAGTCTGTGGAAACAGGAAGTTTCCTTTTAATAGGAATGATGTCTGTTACAGGACATGTTCAAGGGCTTTTAGTTTGAAATACCACATCAGAATATCATGACTGAGTTAAAGTTACGGCTCTTACCTCAATGTTTAAATTTCGCGTTTTGCCCGCAGGAGTTGGGTTGCAGGCAAAGATTTGTGCTTATTTTTGCGTCATTTTGCGCTATTATTTGGTCTCCCTTTTTAGCTAGCAGAGGATGTTTTGTGGGTTGCTGAGGATGGTAATTGAAAAACGTGTCTAAATCCTGTGGTTGAAGATGAGCAAAAATAATCATAATGATGGGTCTCCTCGTCTACACTAGCATCTGTCTGTACCTCTGGGATCTTCTGCTGGGCTGCTGTCGTCTCACTGGATACTGTCTCTGTATTTCCTCTCTCAGCATCTGACTCCCCTGTATTGCATGGCATTAAAAGGCAGAAGGGCATAGATGCTGTGATGTCATGACCACATATAGGAACTCTTGATTAAACAACTTGAACCTATTATTTATTCAATCATTTTATTGTAATGCAATAATGAATTCTGTTGTTGTATACTAAGTAGTGATGATGTGAAGATGTATTGAAGAGAAGTCCGCCGACACCGTCTTGATTGTATATAAAGGTTTATTACAAAACGACTAGCATCGATTACAAGCACTGCAGAACTTGGAGAGTGTCCGGCCAAAAAGACAACCCTCCGGACACTTCTTGGGGGTTATATTTATAGGCCCATCGTTGGCTTGAGTAGGAACATCTGGTTCGAATTGAGGTATGATATGTGAGACGTGGAACTTATAGGGGCCACAAGGAGAGGTGAGGGGTCATCAGGAGGCCCCTAATTTGGCATTTCGGGGTAAGAAAATGTAAGCCACATGTGCTACTCACATTGCATATATTGACAAAAAGACACTACACTGTCTAGCGTAACTCTGAATCTATAGCCTAATGTTAACACCATTCTGAATATCTGGATATCATATATAATCTATCACCTCTCCTGCTCTATGTGTGTGTAATCTAATCCTACATGAAATAACTTGAATTGATATTGTTTGCTCTGTTGTCCTCTCTACCTGTCCCTTCTTCAGTCGTGGCCTCTGGCTCCTCCTCATTTTCAGCAGGGGACTGGCTTATCTGTTGCTCAGAGGCTACAAGAAAAATCATGAAGATACAGATCAAGCTTGAGGTTGTTGTTTATTTTAGCAATATTGGCTTAATATTAGCAAATTCTGTGATTCACTATGGGCGATACAAATAGGCTAATATTTAAGCCTAAAATGTTAGCTTAATAATTACACTGCTAATCATTAGGCCTATATCTCTCTTTCCCAGCTGCCACTTGGGTCTGTCCTCTCCAAAACATTTCTGTGAGTTTGGCACATTTGGCAGCACCCTCCTTCAATGGCCTCTTCTCTTGAACCTGGCCTCTTCAGCCCTTCCAGGCCTCTTTCTACCGTCTGTCCATCTCTATCTGGGAGGAGGCGGGAACTCCCTCCGATGGTACAACCCCTCTGAGAGATTGTCATTCAGAGGCTGCCCTGTGGACTTAAAGACAAGTGAACTAACAGGACAATTGTCAGTTGTTGTTTTTTTCGACCGGCCCAAAAGTGAAGTGAAAGTGAAGCGGCCCACCGGGAATCCGCCCGAATCTCCCGATTATCCACTCCGGCCCTGGAGGGTAGCCTCCGCTGCTCTGACGGACATAACACTTTTGACTTTACGCCGCTGAACAATTTTGACTTTACGGTGGTCTCTCGTGCGGGGCTTTGGGGCCGGCAGTGAGGAGGAGCAGTGTGCCCGTGCAGCAGGGTTATCTGCCGGGCTCCATGTCCACAGCTCAGGTTTCACGTACTCTGGCAGAGAGCTGCCCGAGCACACTGCTCCTCAACACCGCACGTCGCTCCTGAAAGAGCGACCTGGAGACCGGTCGTATGAGCTGCTGTCTATGCTGCTGTATTCGACATGAGGTGGTAACATGCTACTGTAGGCTGGGGCCTGAGGAAATGACCAACAGAAGGCAACGGAAGCTTTGCCAAACTATTGACTTCTTAGTGTTAAGGGAAATATTGGCAGAAACCTTTTGTTTTACACATTACAATGTGGCTTGTGAAAGAAATATTCCCACGGTGACATCACTGTGGTAATGCCGTTTCTTTGGGGGTTTTTTTACAAACAAGGTAAAAGATTGCTGTCGTTTTTGGAGTAGAAGTGAACTTATCCATCCAGCATGTTACTAATGTAACGTTTCCCCCTGATGTTCTGTGCTTTCTGCCTAGGGAGCTTTGGGAGTGCAGATCTGTGACTACCTGCTGCCTCTGTGGTTCTGCTCAACACCCAGTGCTACAATTATCATTATTATTTGTTAGATTATTGTTACTGTGCTTTTGTGATGTTGTTCTGTTCTGATTGATGGATTTTTAAATATATTTAGATGCTGCGTGGAAAGAGTCACCGCCGTTCCCTGGCTGCCAGGAGGAGTTGGGCGCTACGGGAACTGCAGCAGCGGGGCAGCACTTTTGCAGCACGTAAGTATCCAATTGTTTTTTCAAAATAACTTCATTGATAATAATAATCACTTTAACCTTCACTAGATGTTTCGACATGTCGGGCCGCCAGGGTGAAATGTTACCAGCGGAAACACTGGTTTTAGGCAAGGCAAATTTATTTGTATAGCACATTTCAACAACAAGGCAATTTAAAGTGCTTTACATAAAAAATTAAAAGCATTGGGAAGATACACATAAAATCACATTAAAATACAATAATTAAAAGAGAAAATAAAAACATGTTAAAGTAGAAAAAGAGAGGTGATAAAAGTTACAGTGCAGTAAAAGAAATGCAAAAATAGCTTGTTTACACAGAGGCAGCGGCAAACGGAAAAGTATCCAGTCTTGTTTTAAAATAACTGAAAGTTGCAGCTGTCCTGCAGTTCTCTGTGTGTTTGTTCCAGATCTGTTGAGCATAGAAACTGAACGCTGTCTCTCCATGTTTAGTTCTGAATCTGGGGACAGAGACCAGACCTGTCCCAGACGACCTGAGACGTCTGGATAGTTCATAGCAAAGCAGAAGATCAGAAATGTATTTTGACCCTAAACCATTCAGTGCTTTGTAAACCAACAGTAGTATTTTGAAGTCAATTCTTTGACAAACAGGAAGCCAGTGTAAAGATTTGAGGACTATAGTAATATGATGTACTTTTTTGGTTTTAGTGAGGACTCGAGCTGCAGCAGTCTGAATTAACTGCAGCTCTCTGATTGAATTTTTAGGAAGACCTGTAAGGACACCGTTACAGTAGTCGAGCTTGCTGAAGATGAATGCATGGGCAAGTTTTTCTAAATCCTGCTGAGACATAAGTCCTTTAATCCTTGATATATTATTTAGGTGATAGTAGGCTGACATAGTAATAATTTTAATGTGGCTGTTGAAGTTCTGGTCTGAGTCCATGACTACACCCATATTTCTGGCTTGATTTTGTGGTTTTTCACATTACCGTTTGAAGCTGGGTGCTGACTTCTTCGTTCTTCCTTGGCTCAGAAAACAATTATTTCAGTTTTCTTCTTTGTTTATTTGAAAAAAATGCTGGTGCATCCCATCGTTGATTTCCTCAATGCATTTACTCACTGTTTGTATTTGACCATAGTCCCCAGGGGATATTGTTATATAAATTTGTGTGACGTCTGCATAATTATGGTAACATATGTTGTTTTCCATGATCTGAGCCAGTGGGAGCATGTAGATGTTGAACAAAAGAGGCCCCACAATGGAGCCTTGGGGAACTTCACATTTTTGACGTCTCAGATGTGCCAGAGAGTCCCACCCAGTTTTCAAGCCGGTCTAGTAATATGTTGTGATCAACTGTGCCGAATGCAGCACTGAGATCCAGTAAAACCCAGACTGAAATTTTGCCAAGTAGCATTGAAGACCTTAACAAGAGCCGTCTCAGTGCTGTGGTCTAAATCCAGACTGGAAGACATCAAAACAGTTGTTTATTGCCATGAAGTCTTTCAAGCTGCCTAAAAACTGCCTTTTCAATGATTTTGCTCAGAAATGGGAGGTTTGGTAAATAACTATAATTTTTCATTAGTGAAGTGTCTAAATTGTTATTTTTTAAGAGTAGCTTGATAACTGCAGTTTTCAGGGCCTGTGGGAAGACACCTGAGAGAAGAGATATGTTAACAATCTGTAGAAGATCTGAGGCCATGCAGTTTGAAACATTTTTGTAAAAGCCTGTTGGCAGAATATCAAGGCAACATGAGGAGGATTTTAGATGTTGTATAATGTCCTCCAAGTTTTTGTGTTTGATTGAATGAAATTGTGTCATGATATTTAAATTGATTTTAAGTGTACACATGGACAACACATGTCCTGCACCGGATGTGGGGGCACTGACTGCTTGCCTAATTTTCTGAATTTTGTCATTGAAGGAGGAGGCAAATTCATTGCAGGCCCTGGTGGAAAGAAGTTCAGGGGCTACTGACTTTCATCTTAGCAGGTGCAATTGCATCAATGACATTGGTAATTTTGACATTGAAGTTATCAACAAGCTCATTTACTGAGAACCCAGTGAGGGTGGGCGTGGTGGAGAGAGCCTGAATAAACATCTCACTGGTATTTTCGGTGATGTACCATTTTGTGATGACTTTTCTTTGAACATTTGTCTGTACAGAGATAGCACTCTTAAAGTAAACAGAGGAATGACCGGAGAGAGCAACATCAATTGCCACAACATCAGACATGTTCACACCCTTAAACATGAGTAGGTCCAGAGTCTGACCTTTGTTGTGTGTGGGCTCCATCACATGCTGAGTGAGTCCATAGTTATCAAGGACAAAACACAGTTCTTTAGTCCCTCTGTCCAGGGGTTTGTCAACATGAATGTTAAAGTCACCGACAAAAACTACACAGTCAAAGTCAATACAGATTATAGACAGTAGTTCAGAAAACTCATTAAAAAAGGTTCCACAGTATTGAGGTGTTCTATAGATATTAAGGAACATAACTCGGGAGAAGGAATTCAACTGAAGAGCCACATATTCAAAGGAAGCAGTTTCCATAAGATATCTTCTTGCATTGGAGGGAATCATTGAACAAAACAGCCATTCCATCTCCTTTCTTATGCACTCTGGCTTCACTCATGAAACTGAGCTCATTCAATAAGAGCAACACTGTTATTAACCAAGTTACAGTTAAGAAAAAAAATCAAGTTTGTGCTTGATAATAAAAGCATTGATTAAAAATGTTTTTCCTGCCAAAGACCTGATGTTTAGTAAAGCTAGATTTAGTTTGTTAAAATCATTACCTGCCCCATGTTGGGGGACTGGCAACTGTGGCTGATGAGGAATGGATGCAAAGTTTGTTAAATAAGCAGAATTACTTGTTTGCTTTTTGTTTAGTATTTTTCGATTACTTATCAAGACTGGAATTGAGGAAGTTTCCAGCATATTGGGCCCCGACTTATTCTGGAAAGAGTCATGAATGCAATCTGCCTTGCAGCCTGGACCCAGCAAATATCAGAAAGAGTTTACTGTATTTTGTACACTAATAATTGGATATTCTGTAAAGTTATCAGGCTGTGGATCCAGGATTCTGCAGCAGTGGAGCAAATCTGTTCTCCAGTTATACACATGGTTGATGGGGAGGCATGTTGATAATTCTCCCTTTAACAGCTGTCCAGGGCTGTGCCATGCTAGGAGCAGGGGTTGAGGAGGCGCTACCCAAAGTGGTTATGCAGGCCAGCCCGTCACATCACAAATCTCACTGCGCTTGGAAAGGGAATCTTCCACTTGGTGGCAGAAAATGAATGGCCATATCCTGCCATTGTCCCAAACTCCTGCCAATGGACTTGCGTCTCTAAAAGAGTGTCCGGTAGCAATGCAAAGTGCCTGACATTGGACGCTCGTCCGTGTTGTTGGGGGGTGGGGGGGTCTTGGGTATTGCCATTGGACGCTGGGACCCCGACCTGTTCCCTGGCTGGACTTTTTTTCCACTTTGTGGAACTTGTCATATTATGGGTCCGCTTTGTGGAATACATCATAATTTACAGTAAATATGTCCATTTGAAGGACTTTTTGTCCACTTTGGGTAATTAGCCTTTTTTGGCCAAAAATTCACAGGCAGACACGACTGCCGGGGGCTTCGGGGAGGCGACCCAGGGGCCGCGGACCCCCCTGTCCACTTGGTGGACTTTATGTCCACTTCATTCACTTTGCTATTTTTGTGTGTCCATTTGGTGAAACTTGTGTCCATATCACAGAACTTGTCATAATTTACAGTAAATATGTCCATTTGAAGGAATTTTTATCCACTTTGGGAAAGTAGCCCAAAACACACTCACTGGTCCCAAATGCGACACCGATGATGGCAGGGGGCTTCGTGGGGGTCTTTGGTGTTGGGTCGAGTTGCAGTTGTCCGATTGGATTGAAACTCGGTGTCCGAACAGAGGGTCCCGGGCCCGACTTGTGCTCAAAAGATGGGACCGTTCTGAGACAAAATTGCCATTTTTTCACCAGACAGCCACAGGGTTAGCTAGAAGGTTGATGTTTTGTTTTCGACACCCTTTCTCATAAGTGAGTAAATGCTGTAAAAATGAAGATCGGAACGAGTCGATTTTTCACTATATCCACCTTTAAAAACAGCATAAATAAAAATCGGAACAAGTGTTTGTGTTGTGATTGGTGGAGGGTCTTAGAGCATGAGGGATGAAGCCCTTTATAACCCAGGTGGAGAGTCAGTTTGCCAGGACTTCTGGCAAACTGACTGGTAGACGTATGAAAAGTATGAAAAAAGTATGAAAAGCTTGACATGTTCCATGTTCCACTTGGTGGAAGTGCAACTTTCCACCATGTGGACAAGCGGGAAACATGGGGACACATGTCCAAAGGCAATAACCCGATGTCTTGTGGTAAGGGGGTAAACGGCTGCAACCCTGCGGACTTTTCCACGGTGTCCAATGGCAATACTTTGCCATTGTCCAATTGGAATACCCTGACCTCAGCTCTAAGGTATTTGAAGTGTACGTCCCACCTCAAATACCTTAGAACTGGGATCTGGGTATCCCAATTGGACAATGGCAAGGTGGTCTCTTCCACCTGCCGGGCACAGTCCTCCTCAGTGGGGGGAACATGTCCACTCGGTGGAAGTGCAACTTTCCACCATGTGGACAAGCGGGAAACATGGGGACACACGTCCAATGGCAATACCTTGCTATTGTCCAATTGGGATACCCTGACCTCAGCTCTAAGATATTTGAAGTGTACGTCCCACTTCAAATACCTAAGAGCTGGGATCCGGGTATTCCAAGTGGACGACGGCAAATCATAGCTGCCTGCAAACACTTGGTGACAGTACGGGACCTCAAAAGCAATTGGGAGATATGCCCTATGTCCGCCCAGGTCCAATCACAGACATCGGAGCAAGTGGATTTTCCACTATATGCAGCTTTAAGACGGGAAAAAAAAAAAATCATCTTTGCGATGGAATGGGCCACTCATGTGAAAATGTAACCATGTCATCCTCTCCTCATACAAAACACATGGTGTAAATATCAAAAGAATCGTAGCAAGTGAATTCTCTGTCCGCGTTGTTCTCGCTCGATAATTGGTTGTACACTCTGATTGGCTGGCCTGTTGAAGTATTCCTGTAACAGTAGTTTAGCAGACACCCTGCATGCAGCTGACCTGCACTGTGATTGGTCGAGGCTCTTAGAACATGAGGGCTGAAGCCCCTTTAAAAACCCGGAGGAGCAAGCCAAGGACAGGGACTGGCAAAAGAAAGAGACGTGAGTGTGAAAACTTTTTTTAAAATTATTTAATGTGTAATGTCTTGAATGTGTTGAATGCCATTTATTATCATTATTATTATGACTGATTTGACAATGGTCCATGTAATAGGAGAGATGTGATTGCTTGTATTTAATATCTTTTGCAGAGTTTAAATTGATTAATTAATTTAAAAGAAAAACAAAACTATTCCTGACGTTTTTTTCTTTACTATTATCTATCAAAAGTGTTCATACCTCTCACAACAGTGTGCTAATCTCGCCGTTGGTCGTGTTTAATGTCTTTTTTATTGCATTTCAGTATTTTTTGGGCACTTTGAATGTGCGCACTGAGCTTGCTGCGGAGTGACGCACTTTCCAAGTACGCACTCCATCCAGCCCAATTGACTATTCCTGCCGTTTTTTTCTTTACCATTATCTATCAAAAGTGTTCATACCTCTCACCACAGTGTGTTAATCTCGCCGTTGGTAGTGTTTAATGTCTTTTTTATTGCATTCCAGCCCAATTGACTATTCCTCACACACGCACACGCGCACACGCACACACACACATCATTTTCAACAGTAATTATTATTAATCTTGTTGTTCTTTTTGTTGTTGTTTCTTTACAGGAAAAATGCATTGCTGTCCCTTATGCCAACGCTATTTCAGCGCCCTGAATAAGCATATGAAAAATATGCACCTGATCCGGAATTCGGTAGAGAGGCGGCTACTGCTCAACATGGCATCCGGCAGGGTAAACATCCGCGCTGCACCCTGCCCTGTTCCAGGGTGCCAGTACCAGCTCTCCAGGTTAGACAGGCACATACACCAGTCACACACCGAGCTCAGCATTGCCGAAAGGGCGGCAAAGATGAATCAGGCCAGGAGAATCCGCACCATGGAACTTTTGGCCGAGCTCAGGGCTACGGATCCGACCCCGGCGATGGAGTCCACGTTGGACCTTTACCCAGGTGTGCCAGAGGAGGACATTGATGTCACTCCACCTTCCCCCGTGGCTGAATGCGGTTCGTCCGAGTGCCGGTGCATTCGCCATGAGTATGAGTGGGAGCTGGAAAGAGTCAAGGCCGAGAGGGACGAGTTCTGCCGCGAGGTCCGACTTCTCCGCAGGAAGCTGCAAAAGCAGCAGCTGGAACGTGTGACGGAGGGAGGCCGGTCCTCTGCCGCGTCGGAGGAGGTGGGCCCGTCCTCGGCCGCGTCGGAGGAGGCGGGCCCGTCCTCGGCCGCGTCGGAGGAGGCGGGCCCGTCCTCCTTCCGGCAGCGGCAGGGGGAACCTCATGAGGCAGACAAGCCTCCCGCCGTCGATGGGTAAGCATATGTTGATAACATGGTAGTTAATTTGGCTTATTCATGCCATCGGACAGCAGTCTGTATATCACAACACCTTAAATTGTGTGTCGTCACAGAGGAATACCTGCAGACGTACAGGGCGAGGGCCTAGACCCGACACCAAAAATGTCGGAAAATGCCATCTCCAAGGTCAGCAGGGTGAAGACGTTTATCATGTACATGGCCAACAACCGGAGCCGGTTGTCCGACTGGCTGTTTTTGGACAACATGTCCAGGATCCGTGGGTGAGTGACAATGTCATTACAATTTCGTTTGTACATTGAAAGATTCTATTTGATTCATTTTATCCGCCCTCTCTTCAAACAGCTTGGCCCGAAGTGTGGTGGAGGGCGGGATGAAAATAACAACGGCCAAGTTCTATTTGCAGAACACGCTGCACTTTATCAAATTTATGACCGGGATCCCGCCCAAGACCTGCCGCCTCACTCGGGTGCAGTTCACCTCCGTCGAGAGGGAACTGAAGATGGGGGTGAGGTCGCTGCAGCGCAGGGTGGTTGTCCACCAAATGTCCACAAAGAGGCTCAAAATAAGCAAGCTGCCGTCCCGCCAGGCCCTGAGGGGTTGCCTCTCTGCTGCTGCCGCCGCCATCCCACAGCTGCTGGGTAAGTTGTCCGCAAGTCTGCTTGCCAACAGGACACGTGGATTGTTGACCAAGGCACAGCTCGTGTTGAGCGCTTTGCTCCCCCCCTCTCTTTTCATCAGGCAAACTCGAGGCGGAGTTCGATAACACCAGCCGTTTCCTCTGCTACGGCTACCAGTGCGCCTACTGGAGCTGCCTGTTCGGGCACAGGCCGGGGGTCTATGCAAACATGACGGACAACGAGGTGGAGGAGGCAAAGACCCTCGGCCAGGATCGGGGCTGCCTGCTCCACGTGAGTGCTATTTCTGACACTGTTAGCTTTGAAGTTAGCCCCGATATCTACTGCGGTGCGTTTACTTGACCCAGTCTCCCCGTACTCTCTCCCTTCTCTACGTGTCTGTGTCGTGACAGATCAAGGAACACAAGACGAACAGGACATTTGGGGAGGCCCAGATGTTCCTGAACCCCGCAGAGTTCGCCTGGCTGGAGAGATGGATGGCCATAAAAAGAAGCCTCCCCGATGCCAACAAATTTGTGCTGTACACTAAGGGCAAGGGGCCGTCAAAAAATCTAAACGCCAACCTGCAGTCGGCCTGGAAGGACATGGGGTTAGCGGGGGTGATCAATTTCACCCTCATAAGGACGGCCGTGGCAACTTATGTAAGTTGACATTAAATTCAAGACAAGTACGTGTGGAGGCTGAAAGCGCCGTTGCGAGTGCTGTCGTTAATTTCTCTGCAATTTTTCAATCTTTTCCAGGCAAAAAAGTCCCAAGATCCTAAAAGCAGGAAAAAAGTCGCCGACTTTATGTGTCACGACACCAGGATGGCAGACAAGTTTTACGTGGCCAACCCTGACCACTGTGAGGCAGAGGAGGTCAGGGCCCTGGTCAGTGAGAGCCTCCTCGTCGGAGGGGGAGGAGATGACGAGATGCTGCAGCAGCAGCAGCAGCAGCAGGAGGAGGAGGAGATGGAAGTCGGGGGCGGCGGCGGTGGCGAGGGCGGCAGCGGCAGCAGCAGCAGCGGCGAAGAGGACGAGGCGGCCCCCTCATCTTCGTCAGCCAACCCACCGCCACAGGAGGTCGAGGAGGAGGGAACACCCATCCAGTCTATCCCAGAAAAGAAGACAACCAAGGAGCAGAGTAAGCAAAGGATGAGGGTGAGGAGGCTCCGATTCCCCCCCAAAAAATTCAACTAATTCTTTTCATATTATGTGTTAAATTTCTTATTATATTGTGTTTTATAGCTTTTATTGTGTGGTGTTTTGATTGTTTTAACGTGTGCTGTGTTTTTAGCTCTTAGAGATTGATTTGTGTGGTGTTTTGATTGTTTTAACGTGTGTGCTGTGTTTTTAGCTCTTAGAGATTGATTTGTGTGGTGTTTTGATTGTTTTAACGTGTGCTGTGTTTAGCTCTTAGAGATTATTTTGTGTGGTGTTTTGATTGTTTTAACGTGTGCTGTGTTTTTAGCTCTTAGAGATTGTTTTGTGTGGTGTTTTGATTAATCTGATGTTTTTGGTGAAATAAATGGTTAAATTGTGAATACTTCTCTTTATTTCTACGCACACACATTTTTATTCATATAACTCTCAAAGACCAAAAAAATACACTTGTTTTTAATCAATATAATACCAATACTAACTCCTCGTGTCATACGTAGTATCATTGTGTACAAAGGCAGAAAAAGAAATGACTTTTGACCTTGTCCAATTGGAGTACCCTGACCTCAGCTCTGAGGTATTTGAAGTGGGATGTACACTTCAAATACCTCAGAGCTGGGATCCGGGTATTCCAACTGGACAAAGGCAAGGTGTTCTCTTCCACCCGGCCAGCACAGTCCTCGTCAAGGGGGGGGGGGACGTGTCCACTCGGTGGAAGTGCAACCTTCCACCATGTGGACAAGGGGCGAAACATGGGGACACGTGTCCAATGGCAATACCTTGCCAGTGTCCAGTTGGAATACCCTGACCTCAGCTCTAAGGTATTGGAAGTGGGCATCGTCCACCAGAGTCTGGTTGCTCTTTTGGCCTCAGAGGCTGTGGGGACCTCAAACGTCCATCAAAGGCGCTTTTCTGGATGCACACTGAGCCCCTGATCAATAAAGTACCGAGTTTTGTCCCCAGGGACCATCCGTCGGGTCGAGGGAGCGCGACGAGGGAAGATTTCCTATGCCGTGGTCCAATGGCAATACCTTTGAGAGGGAAAAAAGAGTTTGGTTGCTCTTTTGGCCTCAGAGGCTGTGGGGACCTCAAACATCCATCAAAGGCGCTTTTCTGGATGCACACTGAGCCCCTGATCAATAAAGTACCGAGTTTTGTCCCCAGCGACCATCCGTCGGGTCGAGGGAGGGGCGAAAGGGAAGATTTCCAAGTCGTTGTCCGATGGCAATACCTTCCCATTGGAATCCACAAAAATACTCAGAGCTGTTTGGGGGTCTTCCCAGAGGGTCAGAAACCCCAAAATTCAACCAGATGCCCTGCTGTGACCACAGATAAGGCACACTTTGGTGGCTCTGGGTGCTGTGGAAAAAAATTTAACCCACTTTTGCCTTTTTCTCCTCAGAAGGGGGTGAGACACACTGAGCTCAACACCCTCTGATGGGAAATCTCACTTTTTTTCTCGCGCCCGTGGGTTTACGGGGCTTAAATATGTCGACGTACGCTCGGTTTGGAGCGTACCTACGGTGGTTCCACCTTTCTGGGACTTTGGTGCACTCTGCGGGAACGTGACCACTTGCAATTCAAAATGAATGGTGTTTAAAAATAGGGAAAATCCCACTCTAAAGTCCATGAAGTGGACGGCATCGTATCTTGGCCAAAAAAGCCACAAATGGAGAGAAATTTCTACGGGTGCACCACACCTCCGCTATAATCCATGATCCCCAGCCTCGGCCCGCTGATCTCCCCGCGGCTAGTTCCTTTCAGGTGCACCGTAGCGGCGTAGCACCGATGTCGACCAATGTAGTGTCTCGCGGGCATCGGCCTGTGTGACTGAGGAGGATGAATTCCTCGCGGCAATGAAGATATGGCCATAATTTACCTTAATTGGCAAGAGGTCAGCGCAAGGCCAAGCGTCCAGTGGCAGGAACTTAACATTGAAGTTTAAAAGGTCCGTATCTCCGAAACCGTACATTTTTTCATTTTTTCACTCCGGGTGCTTCATAGGCGTAGGCCGTGCTCACCATGTGCCGAGTTTGGGGCGAATCGGAGAAACTTGACTTTTTGGCTTTTTCAAAAACGGCCAAAAATCGAAAGTATTCAGATCGGCTCCATATTCACAGGTTCACATCGGTGTAGTGACAGGGTGGTGGGGTTGAAGTTTTGGCCGGCTAGCCCCCTGCCGTTTCGGAGATATTAGCCTGTACATGAGTGGTAATAAAGGTACTGCCATTGGACGCCGCCGTCCAATGGCAATGCCCGACTGTCAGATAGTTTTCGCCTCTGACGGTATTGCCATTGGACGCCCCGTTCGCTGGGGCCCCCCTAAGTCGGCAAGTGAGTTTTGGGGCGATTGAACTCTTGGCCCCCGGGGGCCCCGGGGACCCCTGGTACCAAAGCCCCCGGTGTTGGCAACTGAGTTTTGGGCTAATTGGACTTTTGGCCCCCGTGGCCCCTGGTACTCCCAGGGCCCCCGGTACCCCTGGGGCCTCTCCCCCAAAGTCGGCAAGTGAGTTTTGGACTTTTGGCCCGCAGGGCCCCTGGTACTCCCGGGGCCCCCGGTACCCCTGGGGCCTCTCCCCCAAAGTCGGCAAGTGAGTTCTGGGCTAATTGGACTTTTGGCCCCCGGGTCCCCTGGTACTCCCGGGTCCCCCGGTACCCCTGGGGCCTCTCCCCCGAAGTCGGCAAGTGAGTTTTGGGCTAATTGGACTTTTGGCCCCCGGGGGGCCCCTGGTACCCCGCCCCAGAGTCGGCAAGCGAGTTTTGGGCAAAAAGGGGCCATTTACCCAAAGTGGACAAAAATTCCTCCAATTGGACATATTTACTGTACCGTACTGTACTACCATGACAAGTTCTGCGATGTTGACAAATGTACCACGAAGCGGACACAAAAAAAATGACGAAGTGAATGAAGTGGACAAAAAGGTCCATCAGTTGGACAGGTGTACGAGTTAGGGAAGTGGTCGGGGCCCCTGTGTCCAACGGCAATATCCGGGCCCCCCCCCCCCCAACCCAGAAAGGAGTCATAGCGCCACCGACAGGCGCAGTCGCTCCGGCACACTCAGCGTACAATTCGTGATCTTAGTCACAGCCATATGACACCCAAACTGGGACGCAAGTCCATTGTGACTACCTTTGCCCAATGGCAGGAAAATGCCCATTCATTCTCAGCCACAAAGTGGAAGATTCCCTTACCCCTGCAACTGAAAGTGTCCAATGGCATTAACCCCCCACCCCCTGCAGGGGAAAGTTTCCCTGGCAATTGCCAATACCCCGCTGGAGAGGGAGCCTCCCTGTGGACCGGTGCGCACCTGCAGCTGCCAGTCTCCGCGGGGCAAATTTTTCCAGAGGGGCCCCGGGGGGATTCGACCTGCCCCCAGCGAGTGCATGGACGCCAACCGCCTATTTTTAGGACCCCCGGGGGGCCGGGGAAGGGGGGGACGAAAAGTGTCCAATTGGTTACATGGCTGCTTCTTGCCAACGTACGGTTTCGGGAGCTCACTTCCTTAGTGGAGGACCTGGCCGGGTTACGTGAGGGGAAACTGAGCCCATCTCCCGAAGGAGGAAATGGCACTCTCCACCCACCCAGTCCCATCACTTCAGTCCCAGGACGGAGCAAAGTGCGTTCAAATTGAAGTAAGTATAAATGTACTTTATGAAAAGTAGGCAAGACTGTGACTTACGAAATAAAAAGGTTTTTAAAAAGAATTGGTGTCTGGCTCTCTTTGGCAACGTTTCGACCGACTTGGTCTTCATCAGGCCAGCGGGACACAAAATTCATAGTATTCAAGTAAATTCATGGGATTAAAGTACAGCTTGAGCGATCCTGTCAGCTCGATGTGCGTGTGAGAAGTGGGCTCCCTTACTGGGGCTCCTCCCTTTATACTCTCTGCTGAGCTCCTCCTCTTAACTCTGATTAGTTTTTTCATGAAGCCTGTTAACTCCATAATCCCCAAACCCATTGGATCAGCCCTTACTTAGGGTCAAGATCAGGGTAGAGACTGTGGTTAGGGTTAGTGCCCAAAATTAGGGTTAGGTCTGCGGATTGGGGACCGGAGTGACGGGGGTTCTGGCTGGAGGACCTGGCCGGGTTAGGTGAGGGGAACTGAGCCCATCTCCCGAAGGAGACGGAAATGGCACTCTCCACCCACCCAGTCCAATCACTTCGGTCCCAGGACGGAGCAAAGGGTGTTCAAATTGATAAACGAAGATTTTTATGCTTCTATGGTTCCAATAGTGTGGTGTTGGTTTTATATTGTGTTTTAAAATAAATGGTTAAATTGTGAATACTGAGTCCTGTGCATTGTGTAATTGCACACATTTTCATTCATATTACTCTCATAACAAAAAATAAACTGACAAATGTACTCATTTTGTCCAAAAGCAGAAAAAACACAGACATGCTGACTCCACAGTGTCCAATGGCAATACCTTCAATGGTGTCCAATGGCAATGACTTGCCATTGTCCAATTGGGATACCCGGATCCCAGCTCTAAAGTATTTGAAGCGGACACAAGTCCAATGGCAATAACTTCTGAACTAGGGTTACATTAGTAACCATGGCGTCCAATGGCAATACCTTGCACCTGACCGATGGTATTGCCATTGGACGAGTCTGTGCGGACGACGAGTTTCAATGCAATCTGACGACTGCAACTTGACCCAACACGAAGCCCCCCGCCTTCGTCGATGTCGCTTTTTGGACAAGTGAGTGTGTTTTGTGTGAAAAAAGGCCAATTACCCAAAGTGGACAAAAATTCCTTCAAATGGACATATTAACTGTAATTAATGACAAGTTCTGTGATATGCACACAAGTTACACGAAATGGACACACAAAAATGGCAAAGTGAATGAAGTGGACAAAGTATCGCGAATTGGATGCTTTCGGAGGCTCACTTCCCTAGGGCGGGCTAGGGATACCAGTGTCCAATGGCAATACCCTGGATCCCCCACCTAACTCTAACTCTCTAGCGCCACCTTCAGGAACAGTTGCCTCAACACAACTTGATATCCACTGACTGTTACCTGCCACCATACCCCCTAACTGGGACGCAAGTCCATTGTGTGGAGTTTGGGACACCGGCAGGACATTGCCATTCATTTTTTGACATAGAGTGGAAGTTTACCTTTCCTGCGAAGATCTTTAAGGAACATCAGTCTTCTAGCTCTGTGGGTGTACAGCTTGCACATCTCAGCGTTGTCATAGGCTGTGTCCGAAATCACCAACTCATTCACTTCCCCCTACTCACTATAAAGGAATTTGTTGTAGTGGGCTATATAGTGCACTCACCAGCTACGATTTCGGACACTACTTGAGTCGTGGTGGTAATTACGTTTTTGTCGTAGGATTATGACGTAACTACAATGACCCCGGCCCGTGGACGATCCTATTATATTTAAAATATTTTATATTTATGTATATATGTATATATTTATTTTTCACCATTATTCAATGTTTTTTTACAAAAATTTGGCAAAATAAAGCAAGAACAGAGAGAAGGCTGAGACGTGTTGCTGCTGTGAGACGCGCTCGAGCTCACGCTGCGCCGCCGTCGTCTCTTCCCTCTGCCGTTTACCGGCGCAGCGAGCGCAATGCATCATGGTATATATTGCTCGGTTAGTGACCATTGGATGTCCACTACTTTTCACGATGCATTATGGGATACATTCAGTGTACTATATAGGGTATATGAAATCTAGGGGGTGATTTCGGACACCACTGCAAAATGGCGAAGGCGGTATATAGTGCACTATATAGTAGTTAGGGGGTGATTTCGGACACGGCCATAGACTCTCCGATCGCGGGTCCAATTCTTGGTGTGTTTTCCTCGGCCCTCTGCAACTCTGCCTGCCTCTCCTCAGGTGTGCTGTTCTTCATTACACACCCTGGTCAGGTGGGTACTCCGTATGTCCTGGGTTTTTTCACACCGCAGGCAGTACATGATGCGACGTTCCCTCTCACTGTGAGAGAGAGAAAACAGACCGTGCACATCAAACTTTACATGGGACAGTGTGTCATAATACTCATTGTGACATCTTAATAGTTTTGTTCATGATATATTTAAGAACTTGGTTGAAATCATTTGAAACAACTCACAAAGTCAGAGGGGAGCACAGACGAACACACTCTGCCAACTATTAAGCTCAAATGGAGATGATTCCACTAAATGAAACATCAATAACACTGGCAAATACATAAATACATGTCCCAGCTCTTCTGAGCATTTTGAGCCGTAGTGAAAAGAAAAAAAGCAGTAAAAGCTATCTGTAGCAAAAACAGTAGCTAAAAATCAGATGCAGTGATGCAATAACACTGTCTTGTTTGTTAAGTAACAAACAAAAAGGTGTGGTTGACTGAGTTTGACCGCCTGTATTTATAAAGGTTTCAGGTCCTGTGGGCGGGGCTACGAACACCTATTGTGAAACCAAATTGCCTAGCCAATGAGCAGCAGGAGGCGTGGCCAGCAACATTAGCATTGTTTGTGTAGGAGCTGCGGGGTGATCAACAGAGGTTGAAGAAATAAAAAACATATTCTATTAACAGAGAATGTGCTTTCACTTTTCACTTTGCTCTGCCTTACAATCTGCAGCAATACAGCGTGACAATGTATACAAGACACGGCCGTGGTCTTTTACAGCCACATGTCCAGTATCAAGTTCTTTTCAATGAACAACATTTAAATGTGCACTCCAGACACGTTTTTAAGTATTTAAAAACTACTCTGCTATGTTTAATACTTTGTTTAATATGGATTTACCACATAGAAAGTAAAGTGTTTGTGTGAAATGTAAAACGTCCTCGGGTCCCTTGAAAGGCGCTACATAAATATGATTATCCTTATTATTAATAACCCACCTTGCCCAGAATGTGACTTTCTGCATGGACTTCTTCCTGGATAAAATTCTATTCGTTTGACAGCACATTTTCACTCTCTGCTCTCTGTCTCTTTGTTCCTGGCCTGCTCTCCTCCCACCGCCTCCTGATCCAGCCGCTGCAGCCTGCAGAGAAGAGTTGGGAGTAGAATCAACTGTGTGTAAAGAGCCATTATATCACAGAACATGTTCCATAGCCACGGCACAATGTTGAAAAGGCACGAGGAAGATAAATAAATAATATAAGGTCATGGATAGAGGTAGTGTTTGATTCCTGATTTTTGTTTGGATGATTGGTGATAATGGTGGTGGACGGTACCTTGGTCTGAGAAGTCTCCCCAGTTGGACTGAAGCACAGCCGGTCAGGTTTAGGGTGGAGCTCTTCTTCAGCAGCCTGCGTCACACAGCACAAGCTCACTGATGATGGGAAACCAAACAGTGCACAGCAGTGTCAGTGAACAGGATGGGTCACAACAACAGAATATAATCAAACACCAAACACTGGAATTTCCAGTGTTTGCTCAGACTTTGTCAGGAGGATTGAGACACTTGTGCTACTTGACAGAAAGACAACCACTGACACTGATATGTAACCTATTTACACGGTTCTTTGCTGTGTGCAGACCATTTTCTCTTGTCATTCTTTGGGAGAATGCTCCCCCTGCTGACTCAGGCCTTTTCCAGATAAGAGAGCTCGGATGTCCTCCTGCAGCTTTGTTTTACATTCCTGTTATTAAACATCTTACATTTAAATCCTTTGGCAATATCTGGCTAAAAAACGTGTCACTTACCTGAAATATTAGCAGTGCCCAGCTGGCCAAAGATGAGGGCCCACAACTTCCTGATCTCCTCCTGATCTTCTCTGAGCAGAGGGTCCTTGGGGTCCTCGGTGATTGGAGGTCTGTTCTGGATGCTCTTGGATCCGTTGGTATGGTGCAGCATGCTCACGCTCTCTTCATAGTGGTTGTCTGCGAGGGGAAAGACAGGCGATCATCAAGGTGCACGTGTTTCCTCCCAGACAGTCCTGCAGCAGCCTCATCAGCTCCGAGTCCCGGTCGGGGATGTGCTTTGAACGTCCGTCCACCGGGGCAGAGAAGACGTTACCCAAGGCGAGAGGGAAAGGTTGATCTTGGGAGGCATTGCACAGTCGTTCGCGAGGAGCACCAGTCTCAGACTGACACCCACTTCCTGCCAGGTCAACACGGTTGAGTGTACCTGCACATAGATGGTCCTGACCTGCTGTGTCTGAGAACCAGAGAGACAAAGACAACTTCAAAGTTTAATGTATTAAGCCAAAAAATGCACCCTTAGATACAAACACCGTTCACGAAATTCTTCAGTTTGTCGACAGTTGTCATGGAGACACAGAACTCGTGCACTGAGCAACATGTTTTTTTTATACATTTACTTAAATTTATAGATTCATCTTGTGTTTTGTCCAGATAAGAATTGACATCTTTCTAAACCTGATTATGACATTGTCAAACAGTATCTTTTTTACTCTTACTCTTTGACCAAATTTAAATCATATAACAAGTATAAATGACTTGAATGACATCACACAGGCTCAATCTGGTGCGACACATTTCATGAACTGGTTTCTGCAAAGTGCAAAAACAGAACTTGAGGTCGACAGTCGCTACTCACTACACAGCATTCTCCGTTTTCTGCATGTACTCTGAATAACTAAGTACCACAAATGAATAAAATAAAATATGACACCAATCTCAACCTCTGTGTAATATGTCCCATTGACTCTTAAGGAATGAACCAAACAACTGCATGGAATGAAATATCGATTCAATGTTCCATGATCTACAATGCTGAAATTATGAAATACACTTTGACTTTGAAACTCCCATGTCACATGGACATTTGATATGAACTCCCATGTCACATGGACATGAACTCCCATGTCACATGGACATTTGATATGAACTCCCATGTCGATAACATCATGATAGTCTACATCAACATTCATAACCGGTCACCACCAGTAACACAGAACATGAATATGAGCAGCGCGGGCTCATTGTCATGGTAAATGCCCCGCGCTCCTCCTCCACCAACATGGCGGCCGTGAGCGTCACGTTAGCTGCTAACTGGCTAACCAACACAGTTAATGCGGTACGTCGCTCATGAACACTTTCCAAACTGAACACAGTGTCACAGTACAGTGCAATCTTTGTTTTCACTCCACGAACTAACATCGCCTCACCAGCTCACCTGCAAAGTGCAACAATATCACTTCCGGTTGACAGCCGCTACAGCATTCTCCGTTTTTAGCACGCACACGGGATTTTCGTCCTCTGACATACTCTCGCGATATTTCCCTGTAACTCTCCCTGCGCAAATGGTGCTCATGTAGCGCCACTGACACCTGCTGGTGTCTTCTGGTTACTACGTCTTGACAGTGACACTGGCAATGAATAACATGAGCCTTTCTTTGAACAACAATCATCACGTTCTCCCCATAAACACACATCAACATATGGAGACATGTCAAACTCCCTCTTCACTTAAAGTACAACAAAGAAAGGATTATAATCAATGAGCTTCATCGGACTTATTGCGCCACATTAACACACAATGTGTGATACAGGTATCAGGGTCGGTGTTATGGCCCCACTGGTTTTCGATTTAACTGGTTCACTTCAGATGTTTTCCACTTCAGTCAGCAGATTCGTCACTCATTCACAAACATATGACTGCCAATTTCCATGTCGCATCTCATATCTACTGCGTTGAAAATGTTAGTATAAGGAAGATCTAATTAACAGCCAACGATGAAAAATGAAAGTGAAGAAAATAAAAAATAACAAAGATCGCATGGAGCTGGATTCGATCTCACCACAGCACAAAATCCGCGACAGTCATCGTGAGCCACGCCAGCTCTAACCAATAATTGGTGTCTGTTACATATTGATAGATGATGTCATCCTCCGGGGAACAGTTTGATTTGGATTCACCTGAATCAACTCGTTACCCCTCGGCTCCACTCAGGAAATTCCAGAATTTATTAAGATTGTTTTCTCGACACTCTGGCCACATTTACAACCCCACTACAGCCGCAGATGACAGTACACTGACAGGAATAAATACTTGTAAACTGTAACGATCTAACTCCGACTATATACTGTCAAAACATGCTCAATCATTACTTGCTTACGCTGAGCCACAGGAAGAGGAAAATAAGGCAGAACTGAGGGCATGGACTTTACTGTCACTCTACTTCATTTTGTGTAACTATATTGGATAGTAAAATACAGACGCACCACTCAGACCTCCAAATTTCCCATTAGGTGCTCGTCAATACCGTGTTATTTAAGAGCTTTACACCATACTCAATGATCAAAAATACAATCATAACTTATCAGTTGTCAAGCATTTATTGCAAGAGGAGGCATTAAAGAGAAAAAAAAAATTCCCAAAGGATTCAATCCCCTTACAGAGGATCACTTTACTGAGCCCACAATGTGTAAGCAATAATCAATGAATATTTCAATTAAATTTTTTTGTTCTATTGTATTTGTATAGCGCCAAATTACATAACAAAAATGATCTCCAGGCATTAACATAGTATGGTCGAGACCTCACTATATTACAGAGAAACCCAACAGTTCCCACAATGAGCGAGCGACTGTGAAGAGAAAAAACTCCTTTAACAGGAAGAAATCTCAAGCAGAACCAGACTAAGTGTGGGTGGCCATCTGTCTCGACTGGTTGGGGTGGGAGGAGAGAAGCACAGGGATAGCAGCTAGGAGTGAAGAGCTTCAGGCTGATAAACCCGCTCCATCTGCAGTGTCATCTGAAATTTCACAGTAGTGAAGGGCCAATATAGGAATAATTCATAACCCCATTTTTCCTACTTTTACAGTGTGCACGCTGGACAGAAAAAGTCATGCTCAAATGGCGGCCTCCCAACACAAATCCAGTGGAACAAGAAACTGCATATTGAACACTGGATCTGAGGAGAAGCATGGCAGCAGATTAGTAATACATTACATTTGTAGGCAAACAGAACTGTCAGTTTATGCTTACCCAGTCATCGTGCTCATCTTTGTTTCTCCCTGGACTTTGGCATTCATTGCCACATGCTCTAAATAGTTCTGACCAATTTTCTAACACATCACACATACAATTATTTTCTCAATGACAATGTGATACATATGATATGTTGAAATAACTAAATCATACCTGAATCAGTGACCAGACTATAAGCTATTTCCCTCCTCAACTGAATGATAGCAGCCTCATCTGTATGGAAATCCAGCTTCCCACCAGTTATAAGAAGCTCTGCAAACTACACAAAACACAGTACAATCAGTTACATCCAATAGCTGTATTCAACAAAGAGTCAGTTGCCCTCATACCTGGCAGACAAATGCCCCACAGGATGTTGAGTCTTGCTGACAGGGATGGCTTATTTGATCACAAGTCCAATGTGAGATGTGGAGGCATTTGTGTCTCATGAACGCTCTGTGGAATAGCAGAATACTGTTGTTATTTGTAACCAAGAACCTTTAATGACATCACTACTGATTTATGAAACTTGCCTCGTCATATTCTTGCATTTTGTTACGTGGTCAGGGGTTTCACCAAAGGGGTCGATGTAAAGTGAACGCTTCTCCTTTGGATAAATGACCTTCACAATATATGTGAAGTCATGTAGAGAGGATTAATTATCAGAGTAAATCATGATGCTATGTATACCACACACACAGAGTCTGGTCACTCCTACTGTTCGCAGGATTGTCGTACTAGATCTCGGCCATGTCCTCGCCATGTGTTCGTTTATTGAGAGGGAGAAAACAGTCATGAGTTCAATGCATTCAATCAAATCATGTTTATTTGCTCCAACTAATAACAATACTTACAGAGTCTCTGGGTTTCTGTCTCACGAGTCACCAACCAGGGCTGGATCGCGCAGAGGACAGGAACCTGGTACAATAGTTCATTCGCTATTTATCCCGCATGGTGGGTGCGGTCTGTACCTGGGTGAAACGCATGACTATGTGTCTGGACTTATCGTAATCGTTATTGTGTAATTATTTTGCTGTCCTAGGCTAAATTTGTTCTGAGCGGAACAATTTGTTCTGAGCAGCACATCTTGTGACATCTACTGTCTGTATGTTAATTAGTCTTATGCAAGTAGTGCAGGCTCTGCAAGTTTTGTTATAAAATCGTAAGTATAACGTATGTCAAGCTATATAGGTGTCAGTATTTATTTAGCTATATGTTATTCCAGTATTTAGCTATGTCAGTTCAGTGCAAAGTGTTATTTCAGTACAACAGTACAAAATGTTATTTCAGTACACTACCTACTCGTGGTTATATGGTAGTGTATGTAAATTCTCACCACAAGTGTCCACTGCCGTTTCTCACAGACTGGTCCTATGAGGACATCAAAGGCCATTGGGTCAAGCTGAAAAAATACACACATAATGCATGAATAACTTAATGTATTCTTATCATGTATGCATGGAATTTTTTAGAGTCACCTTGTTTAATGATGATCTTTGCCACATTGCAGTCATTTGAAAGTCAAGTTTGAGAGTCAACAAGATATAGCTTTTTCAAGACTCCTCTTGACACCTCACAATGGTGGCAAGGATGAATAATTCAAAACTTTAGTGACAGTTGTGTGGAGTTATATATTTGAAAATATCTTAGACCGGTGGGTGGACACGGGATGTGAGGTGTAGTCTCGTGAGACTTGGTGCAATTTGAACATGCTGGCGAGTAGCTAAACAAACTTTGCATTAATCAGACAATCCGCCAATTTAAGCCAAATAACAATACTAATAACAATACAATCACTCTGGAGGAGTGAGAAGACGAGTGTTTGGAAGACCTTGAAGCTTACATTGACCAGTGTTTTCACCGAGTGACCATGGGGAAACCCAAGAGAAATCGCACAGAAGACTCACCTGGAGCAGTCTCCTCACAAGGCAGTGATTTCACAGATATCCTGGATTCAATAGACAAGAAACTGTCTAGCGTTGATGCCCGATTATCTCTGGTGGAAGTTCTTCACAATGAGTTTAAGTCTCTGCGGGAATCCCTGGAGTACAGTCAGAAACAGGTGGTTGAGCTCATGGCGGAAAACAAGGTTCTCAGAGGTTCGGTTAAATCTCTCACGGAGGGAATGAAAATAAAAACATTAGAGAAGCGATCATCGATCTCCAGGCTCGTAGTATAAGGGACAATCTGGTCATCTCAGGCATCCTGGAGCAGGCGGACGAAGCCCCAGAGGACACCGTAAAAAGCTTCATTCAAAATCACCTGAAGCTCCCCGCCGACAACGTGAAGAACATCGGCTTCCATCGGGTGCACTGCCTGGGAGGACAGCAACCGGAGAACCAGAAACCCAGGCCCATCGTCGCGAAGTTTGAACACTTCAAGCAGAAGGAACTGGTTACAAGACGTGGCAGGGAGCTGAGAGGAACGAACTTCAGCGTGAACGACCAGTTTCCCCGGGATATCTTGGAATGACGCCGAGTCCTGTTCCCGATAAGGAAGAAGCTTATTGGACAGGGATCATGGCCTGTCATCGCGGTGGATAAACTTTACGTTGATGGCCAGCTTTACCGCGACCGAGACACCACTCCCTGGCTCTACTAGGAATCCAACAAACCACTGTATCACTGTGATTAACATCCTTTATTATTCTTTTTCTTTTTCTTTTCCTCTCTCTCTTCCCCTCTCATCTCATTACTGATATATGGCTATATGTGGTTATAAAATACAGTGCACGTCTCAACAGTATACTGTGGTTATCTGACTAGTCTGTCCGATAATGTTCTGTGTAATTTCCTCTGTTTTTGTTTCACTGTTTCTTTCTGTCAATGTTGCTATTTCCCCGCCGTTTACATGTCAATCAGCTGCGCTACTTTCATACTGTTGAATTCACAAACAGTTTAGCTCACGGTTAGCACACACAGGCACACCTAGGCGCATACAACATGCACATATAGACACACACACACCTAGGCGCATACAACATGCACATATAGACACACACACACACCTAGGCGCATACAACATGCACATATAGAAACACACACATACCTAGGCGCATAAACATGCACATAGCCTATCCTGCATCCGTTAGTTGAATGATGACCACAATTAAGCTCACCTCTTGGAATGTACGCGGAGTTGGTTCAAGGGAAAAAATGTTAAACAATCTTGGCCATATAAAACATTGTCTTACTACAGGAGACTCATTTATCCAAGACAGCAGATAAACCCACCTCACCACAGTTTACTCACTCGTACTCAGCCTGCTTCAACTCAAAACAAAGAGGTGTTACCTTTATGATAAATAGAAAAACACACTTCAATCATAATACTACTACTATAGATCCAGAGGGGCGATTTATTATAGATAACATTTCTATTCAAAATACTAATTTATGCATCGCTAATATCTATGGCCCGAATGTTGACGACCCCTCCTTTTTTCATGCCCTCTTCACCTCACTTTCTGCTCACTCAGACACAGCTCTTATAATAGGAGGGTACTTCAACCTGGTTTGTAATCCAGCAGTTAACAGGCTCAGTACAGCAGGCAATCACTGTATCTGTAAATCAACAGACACTCTTAAACTCTTTTCACCAGTCCACCACTCATATTCCAGCCTAGACAATTTTTTGGTTAGCAGCTCAATTATGACAGAAATTTCAGACACTCAGATTCACCCTATCACTATCAGCGATCATGCACCAGTTTCTATCACTCTTACTAAAGAAACAGTTTACACCAACTAGAAATTGGAGACTTAAAACATCATTGAGTAAAGACCTAGATTTTATTATTTATTTCAAAAAGGAATGGGCGATATATATAGAAACTAATGACCTGCCAGGATTCTCACCATGTCTTATTTGGGAGGCAGCAAAAGCAGTAATGAGTGGTAAAATAATTTCCTACGCAACACACAAAAAAGAAAGAGAGATCCCGTGAATTAGAGCTAGTACAAAAAATAAAAACATTAAAAGCTGACCATGCTGCCTCACCACAGGAACAAATGCTGAACGATCTGAGAAAATTAAACCTTGAATTAAATTATATTATTGATAAAAGGACCCAATTTCAGTTGCAAAGACTACGCCTGGAGAACTTCAATCAAGGCAATAAATCCAGCAGATTCTTAGCCAACCAATTAAAATTGAAGAAAAAATAACTATTTCCTCTATAAAGGACTCAGCTGGCAATATGACTCATGACGCAGAAGAAATAAATAATGCATTTAGAGATTTTTATAAAAACTTATATACATCGCAAATTGATCCATCTAGCTCTAACACTGATGCATTTCTGAACAGTTTAGATTTGCTAAGGTTAGACGATGAACATTTCAGGGTTCTGGATTTTTGACGGGGATGGCGGTGGAATGAAAGTCCATGGCGGCTGATGACCTGACCAAGGGGGTAGAGGATGAAGAGGATGAGGTGAAGGACTAACCCCTGGGGGACACCGCAAGTGACTGTGTGTGGGTTTGATTACTCCATTAACTGGAGTAAATCCATAGTTTTACCTCTAATGTATGACCAGAGTATATCCACCACACCGCTAAAGTCAGGGAATATCAAATATCTGGGTGTACATATTTCCTCCAGGCTGTCAGAACTGACATGGCTAAACTACACGCCTCTACTTAAACCCCAACGAATCAGTTTAAAATCTCTGCAAAAAGCAAAAGATTGTGGTGGTTTAGAACTGCCAAATTTTGCTAGCTACTTACTGTCAAACAGACTACAATATATCTCAAAATGGATAAATCATAGTCCCCTGGAACACTCATGGATGGACATAGAACAAACATTCTGTAAGGAAATTTAAATTTCGGATAAGCCATTCATCAGCTCCAGTATCATACCTGCTTTAAAAGCATTAACATAAGCACTTCCCTGGTAGCCTGGTGGGAATTTCTCAAAATGTCTGGGTCTTCACCTATCCCGTGCGGATTTAGTCCAATCTGGAATAATCCAGACACCCCTACAAAATAAGAAAACGCTAAATTTCCCAGTGTGGTATGACAAAGGGGTAAGACATCTACAGCATGTAATGCAGGGCAGTAACTTTATTCCATTCCAGGATTTAGTGGCACAATAAGGAATTAGCAATAATAGATTTCTTGAATATCAACAGTTTAAATCCATAATTCGGACGCGATTTAAGGATAACAAAATGGATTTAGATCTACCTCCAATGATGACAGACTTTCTTAAACTCTCGCCCCCAAAACTACTATCAAAGATAAACATGTCACTGTTGAAATGGTTCAGTTTCTCTCCCCCTATTAAAGTGGGAGACAGATCTATCTATTAGTCCAAACCTAAACTTCTGGACGCAAATATGTTTAAATACCTTTAGTATTAGTATTTACAAGTCATTGGGCATGGTCATGTACTATCAGCAGTTTATACACAACTGTTCCCGCATAGCCAAGCCACTGTTTGAACTGACCGCTGCACCGAAAGGGAAGAGAGGAAATGCACGGAGTGCTCCTGTATTCAAGAAGTTACACCCAAGTTATTGGAGAGAGGAACATCACAGCTCATTCAAACAGTTGAAAACAGCCCTCCTGGAGTCTGTCATACTTGAACACCCTGACAGCCGACCATTCATTCTGTCTACGAATGCTTTGCAGGATGGCTTGGGTGCTGTATTATCTCAGGTTCTAGAGTGTGAAAGTAAGGCGCGCCCTATCGACTTTGCCAGCAAGGCACTCACCCGTGCTCAGAGCAACTATCCTGCACACCGCCTAGAGTTTTTGGCATTGAAGTGGTTTGTTTGTGACAAATTTAGCCATTGGATAAAGGGACACACATTCACGGTTGGGACGGACAATAATCCCCTAACCTACATCCTCAGAAAAAACAAACTTTTTGTATCGGCCCTTGGAGTGAAGTGTAGTTATTACATATGGGTAGTCTCATACAGCAAATTACTATGGTTAATTGTATATTCGATCGCGCAGTAGGAGGCGGTATGCACCCCTTTAAACACTGGTGGCTAAACAGGTAGAATATCTACCTGTTTCGGCCGGACATATATTTTGAGGGACCACACATGACCAATCAGTCTCCCACAGACTCAGAGACAGTCAAGGAGTGTATGCTTGCATCCATTGAGGAGGTAGTAACAGATGAGAAAACACGAAAAAGCATTATCGATTCGATCAAGCAAATTCGAATCCCTTGCATTGGACGTTTTTGAGATGCTTTTGGACAAGCTGAGGAAGGCCGAGGTGATGTCCGAGGATCTGCTTGGACTAGTTTTATTTTTGTTGGTGGAGATACATTTGATGTTGCCTGTCACTCAAATTAGTGCAATCTTAAATATCTGTGATATAGCTGACCTAGACTGATTGTTAAGGTGTCTGATTTATCTTTAAAATGGACAGAAGTGAGAACAGTAGTAGTCCATGAGTGGATTTATGGGGCAGTCTATTTTATTTTTTTGGAAGGAAAAAAGTGTGAGTTGTATTCAGTTACCAATTAGCTGCATTTCTGTTTTTAGCCACTGGAGAAGGGGGACAGTTTGATGTTTCTGAGAATTATTTCCCTCTTTACTTGCAACACTGAAATGTATCTCCTCATTGTCAATTGAGGATAACGAGCTGTAAAGTTGTGTGGTACAGTTATGTGCAATTAAGTGGATGTTTTCTGTTAGTTAATTGCATTTCTCTAATTGTCTGTGTCTCTGATGTATTGCCATTTGAATGTAACAATGCCTTGGGCCTATGTGTCTTAGTGCATCACAATGTGCATATGTTGTTCTGCATTTACAAAATAGAATATGTTGACTCCTTCAGTATGTTGTTGTAATTTCTTTATTTGTTACCATAATTACTCATATTCTCCGGCCCCTTATTTTGCTTCAGTTTCATGAACTAGCCCCAATTCCAAATTAATTGAATAGCCCTGCTCTAAGTGGAATAAAACGTCATCAGTACGTGGCACCCTCCTCCTTGGTGAGTCATGTTCTGCATGGCATCCATGATGATGCTGGCCACCAGGGTCAGAGTAGGACCTTGTACCTGGCCAGACTCTCACTCGGTCAGTTCATTCAGATTCTTCTGGGCTGATATGGAGCGCGATGTCAGAGAACATATGAAATCCTGCAAGCGCTGTGTTGTCAGGATGACACTGGAACCAGAGGGGAGAGCCCAGCTTGAAAGCATCAAAACCACAAGCCCATTAGAGCTGGTCTGCTTGGATTTCTGGTCTGCAGAGGATTCCAAGGGAAACAGTGTGGATGTGCTTGTTGTGACAGACCATTTCACTAAAATGGCCCAGGCCTGTAAATGCTCTGACCAGTCAGCAAAGTGAAATCGCGCAGCAGCTGTGGGATAGGTATTTTTGTGTCTATGGGTACCCACAGAGGATCCATTCCGACCAGGGTGCGAATTTTGAAAGCTAGTTGATTCAAGAGCTGTTGCAGATTGCTGGTGTCAAAAAATCAAGAACAACACCTTACCATCCCATGGGGAATGGTCACACCGAAAGGTTCAACAGAACCTTAGGGAACATGATCAGGGCTTTACCCCCCAGGGATGAGCAAAGATGGCCACAGATGTTGCAGACGCTAACCTTTGCTTATAACTGCACGGTTCATGAGTCGACTGGGTACGCTCCCTTTCATCTAATGTATAAAAGTCTGAGTTTGACCGGTCAGAACGCACTGCCAGCTGGGTAGCAGAGACTGCTTACCCAGAAAACTCTTTAGAGAGAGAGCATATACCTTCAGAACCCCTTCAAGTGTCCATTGATAACACTGTCCCAGCTGTTCAGGAGCCACAAATAAATGACAGTGTTTGCAATGATAATGAACTGGATGTTGGTGATGGTGACAGTACCAGAGATGAGTCAGAGCCCCACATTGGAACAGATGGAGGCAGCAACAGGGAAGCAGAGACTGGGAAAAGTGGAGAACAGTCAAAACTAGAAAGTCAAGCAGCCAGAGGAGAAACTAGCAAGATAGTTTTAAAACCTGACAGGCTACCACCAAGTAGTTCAGTGAGCCACATCCGAACAAGGGTAGGCAGGATTGTCAGGCCAGTTGACAGGTTTATCCAGAAGATGACACAGAGAAACACACAAGCAAACAATTTGGTCAGTGAGTTTGCAAAAACTATATTCATGTAGGTGACACCCGGTTGTCATGTCATCAGAGTAATCCTAGGTTCACTGTGAATGTTCAGTCTTTTGAGTACATTTGAGTAAGGGTAAAAGTTATTTAATCATCAGTATGAGATTGTGTATAAGGCACTTTCTTAAGCAAGTAGATATTAGAAGCCTGGCCAGTTTCTTTATGTCACTTTCCCTTTTAGTTGGGAGACATTTATGTTGCACAGAGAGATATGCTAATGTTACCCGGAATCAATATGTTGCTCACATTATTTTCCTATTTTTTTGTAATTTTTGTGAACATTCTCACAATATGTGTGATATTCTCTGCCACAATGTCAATAGTTCCGTGTTACCTGTTTTAGCGGGGGAGGGGGTTTAATTAACGGCGCACAATGACGCTGTAGTGATACAGCTGCATCTTCCTGGCAAAACTTTGGGAGATTTTGTGCTGGAAAGATGTGTTGTGGAGCTCTCTGTCTGTTGGTCTAGTTAGCAAGTTTGGAAGTTTTTTTATTTTGTCTTGCACTGTGTATAAATGCAATGTTATCAGTGTTGACATATTGCTGAGTTTTTCCGTTTGTTATTCGTCGGCAAAAACAGATGTTTTTTTCTGTTAAAATTCCACGGAGATTTTGTCCTGAGGGAGAGTGCCTGACATCCTGTGTATGTTGACCATGTCCCTTGCTACTTCCATAGGTGTGTAATGTTGTTGAATTGTTCTGTCATCGTCTTATGCATTTTTATAAAGGTGCACTTCATTTTTTCAATGAAGAAATTACTTTTATGATTTATTTTTAATTTAAGTTTTAAATATATTCGTCTTTATTGTAAGGCCATACATTATTTTGGTGTTTACATTTTATTTAAAGCAATGTTTTATGTATATTTTTCTTTTTTTTTAAACTTTGGGAGATTTTGTGCTGGAGACTGAGGGAGAGTGCCTGACAGCCTGTGTATGTTGACCGTGTCCCTTGCTGCTTCCATAGGATTAAATGCACAGATCCTGAATCCTGGTCTGAGTGGTGTCTTTCTGAGCTGGAGCGACCATACTACAGCCGTTACATAACGTTAACTGACATACCTTCAAAAGTAGGGGGCCACTCAATGAGTTAGGAGCAAAGTGCAAAAATATAACTTTAGTTTGACAATAGCTACACAGTCACAGTCACGTACACAGGGATTCTCCTTTCCTGATCTAATCACAATAACAATAACAAAATACCACAAATGCATTAAATAAAATATTACACCGTCTCGCAAACTTTGTGTAATCTGTCCTATTGACTCTTAAGGGATCAACAATGCAATTGCATGGAATGAAAAATCGATTCAATGTTCAAGGTTCTAAAATGACGAAAGCCAAAGAAAATACAAATCTAAATCATCATCTTTAGAATATGCTTAGTCTTTGAAACTCCCATGTCACATGGACATTGTATATGAACTCCCATGTCGCCGTGAGCGTTACGTTAGCGTCACGTTTCTCTTCACATAAAGTACAACAAAGAAAGGATTATGTTCATTGAGCCTATCACGTATTAAATGTATATACTATTGTGTGATACAGGTATTATATAATTATGTGTGTGTGTGTGTGTGAGTGTGTGTGTGTGTGTGTGATCAACAGTGGTGCAGATCTCCAGGTGGAAGGTGAAGATGGAGTGGGAGTGGGAGGAGACTTTGTTCATCAGCGTGTGGTCCACAGACCGGTTCCTCCAGCCGAGCTCTACGATTCTTTCACACTGCGTCACACTGTGCACAGTGTCAGCTGTGATTTAAGGAGATGAACCTCCAACCTTTGTTTGGTGTTGCTCCCCAAAGGTCTCGGATTTCCTTGTTGTAAATCTCCAGGTAGAAGCCGTCACCAGGAATCCTCGACACACTAGCTTCGCACATAAACACACAAATTGATTCTCTCCGCGTATGCAAAGCTTCCGCCTGGTGAAAGTGTTGTATGCAGTTTGCAGAAACTTTGCGCTTCTTGCATGAAAATCTATGAATTTATAAAACAGACATTCAATTCAATTTCAATTCAATTTTATTTGTATAGCGCCATATCACAACATACATTGTCTCAAGGCACTTTACATAGTGAGGTCAATATTACAATATTACAGGGAAAACCCAAGAAATCCCACAATGAGCAAAGCACTTGGCGACGGTGGAGAGAAAAAACTCCCTTTTAACAGGAAGAAATCTCTGACAGAACCAGACTCAGTTGTGGGCGGTCATCTGTCTCGACCGGTTGGGGTGAGGAGAGAAATGAGGAAGAGAGGAGAGGTGGGCAGAAAGAGTGGGAGAGGAGAGACAGTAGGAGAGAAGAGAGAGAGAGGACAGTTGTACAACCGCTGCTGTAATCTCTACCAGACTGATAGTTTTAATAAAAAAATACAATCATGTTGTTGTTATTATTAGTGATGATATTAATATTAATATTAATAATAACAATAATAATGACGGGATTGGGTCTTGCAGCTCTAGGGTCAGAGATACACTAGGACTGATAGAAAATACAAACAGGGTTAGTGACATGTACTGTAAACATATCGGGGGATAGGAGGGTAGTATAACAGTTGCTTTAATTTCTACCAGACTGATACTTATAATTAGTGAAAAATGATACTTATAAATACAATGATGTTATTAATAATAATGATAGTAATAATAATAATGACGGGTTTGGATCCTGCAGATCTGGGGTCAGATCTACTAGGGGAGAGAGAAAACAGAGTTAGTGACATGTAATGTAGATACATGGGGGCAGAGAGAGAGAGAGAGAGAGAGTTTGAAAAAAAAGGGGGAGAAGGAGAGAGATGTAAAGAGAGAGAAAGAGGGAGAAGGAGAGAACGGGAGAGGGAGAAAGATGCTCATGATATAAGTTCCCCCAGCAGTCTAGGCCTATAACAGCATAATAAAGAAATGGTTTATTAAACACCTGAGTAGTTCTAACTATAAGCTTTATCAAAAAGGAAGGTTTTAAGTTTAACTTTAAATGTAGACAGGGTATCTGCATCCCTGACACAAACTTGGAGCTGGTTCCAGAGGAGAGGAGCCTGCTGGCTGAAGGCTCTGCCTCCCATTGTACTTTTACAGACTCTGGGAACCACAAGTAGTCCTGCATTTACAGAGTGATCTATTGGGATAATATGAAACTATGAGCTCTGTAAGATATGATGGAGCTTGATTATTAAGGGCTTTGTAGGTTAGGAGCAGTATTTTGAATTCTATTCTGAATTTTACAGGAAGCCAATGCAGAGATTCTAACACTGGAGAAATATGATCTCTTTTTCTAGTTCCTGTCAGAACTCGTGCTGCAGCATTTTGGATTAGCTGGAGGCTTTTCACAGACTTATTGGGGCATCCTAGCAGTAATGAATTACAGTAGTCCAGTCTAGAAGTAACAAATGCATGGACTAGTTTTTCAGCATCCTTTTGAGATAAGATGTTTCTAATGTTCTTGATATTGCGCAGGTGAAAGAAGGCTGTCCTAGAGACTTGTTTTATGTGTGAGTCAAAGGACATGTCCTGGTCACATGTGGCACATTAACAACAGTTGCCTGAATACTCTCAAAGATGTGTTCAAATGCCCGTTGGATGACTCCCCTCTGGTCCCCTTGTATTGTGAAAGACTATTGTATCCCTCAGTGACACCCAGTAAAAGAATGACACACAACAGGACATCAGTGATATTAATGAACAAAGTGACTGACAGCAGGGTGTGAAGTAAATAATGAGTTCTGAAACCAGGGGGGCAGAGTTTGGAGCAGAGTGTGTCGGCTGATGGCTGGGGCCCAGGTTGTCAGCTAGAGGTTCAAGGGCCCCCAGTATTTTGTCATAACTGGAATATTGTATGTTGATAGAAACTCTGTATAAGAGAGCAGTTGTTTCTCTCTGTTGAATAGTTGGGTCACCATCACCATCTCTCAAAATGTATATATCATATACGAAGGTGAGCACCACGTCAGTCACCACTTTTTTGACGTGCCAACATCCATTGACCAATGGGCTGTTCTATTCTTTTCTAATAGTTTTTTTTTTGGCTGTTGCTGTTACTAGTCCTTCCTCTAGGGGTCACTATGCACATCCACATGTTCGTTCCATCAGTTGCGCTGTGGAAACTGTCAAGACATGGCTACACATGACAAAAGTATTTTTTTAATCTTTATTTCAAACATTTATTGTGCTTTAAAAGGCAATGTTTTATAACTAAAAACATCTGAAAAATAAGTTAAGAGTAGATATGTAATGCTAATTACTCATATTTACATTGGATAAAATGCATTGATGGTCCCATAGTGACATAGGAAAAAGAAAAAGGTTTTACAATATTGTGTGGTCCCTGTTTCCTGGTTCTCATACAACTGTTTCAATAAAATTCAATTGTGACAGACAGAAGCATTCTACTCAACATTTACGCTTTTATGGAGAAATGTTGTCTGAAATATTCTCAACTCAATGTGTACACAACAGATGAATTATTAGTAGCCTATAGATGTCAATCATCCTACATATTGAGAAGTCAACATGGAGGACATGAAGTTGTCTCTCTTCCTTCATGTTCATTGTCAGGGACACGCACACGTTTCAGTCCAGTGACTTATATGAGGGGGACATTTGTCGTGGATCCCAATAGAAAGGCAACATGTATAGTCCTGAAAATGTCTCCACAGTGAAGGGTTGGTTACATTAGAACTTGATGTTAGCCAGATGAATCACATTGTCTTTGATAGTGAGTAGGGATGAAGCGGTTACCGGTTTCACAATAAACCATGGTGAAATTCACGACAGTAAGTTCTACTTTTGCACATTTGAATCATCATTAAAACCACGTTTGATTACCACGGTAGATTATGATGGTGGATTACCAAAATAAATATTGTCCAGCTCCGTTAGCAACAGTCTCCCGGACGCAGGCAAACAATGGGGGTTTGTTATGTCTCAGAGGAAACATGGCAGAACGCGCTGACAGCACACCAGATATTGTTCAGTTGTCAAAGAGAAGTATGGGCACATTTTTGCTTTTATCAAAGTGCTGAAGGACAGTTGATAGAAGATGGCTAGAGGGATACTCTGGGTTCTCCGTTCCAGAAAGAGAGTTAACTCAAACGTAAGGTCAGTTACCATGGTAACTGACTCTGTGAACCTCACCTGCTCGCTGGCAGGTTTTCTTCAACAAACCCTGAGTTTGTCCCGATCTGTCTCCTCCCTTCTGCTGATCCTGAACCAGCTGTGGAGAAATGGGAGTCCTTTCCCTGTCAGTCATCGATATGGAAGCTAAAGTTATTCTTGCTGCCTTACGTCAGGAGAGGATTTTAATTACTCAGTAGTATATCAATTATCAAATACTGAAAATGTAAGTCGGAGAATATTGTTCAGATATTTGATCGCTTGTGAGGAAAAAACGGTAATATTCTACTAAGTATTCAGCTGGAGAAATAACCAATGAATAAAAAGAGGCCGGGAGTCAATTAGATAGAGGGGAATGGGCTCTCTGTGTGGGCAGAGCTTATTTCCCTGCGTGTTGCGAATGGTCATGGCAAGGACTGCTGCGCTGTTGCTGGTCACCGGTTCAGGGCTGATCGGTTCAACACAACCCACAGAAGGTTACATCATTTAACAGGGAAGTTAGCTTCAAAGTTAGACATGCAAACCAGATCTGTACCTGCACACAGGAGGAGGACAACATTCTTGTTTTTCTAGTCAGATTCTAAATCTGACAATTAAAGAATATTCAATATCAACTGTATCAAATTAGACTGATATGTTTTGTGCCCATATCTGCATCAATGTGTGCCATTAAAAACTCAATCCATAGATTCTACATGATTACATTTTTAATGGTATTTATTAGATTCATCTATAAATAAAATTGAATGAACTTACGAGGGCGGTGTCGATCTTCCCCGGTGTCCTGAAGTAATTCCTCGATGAGATCCAGCAGCTGGTCAGCCAAGTCTGTCTCTACCAGCCTTCCTCTTGCCCATCGGAGACTTAATGCATTGTACGCATTCTAGGTTATAGAAATAAGGCTGTTATTGTTATGGTCAGAAAGACTGGCTTTACAAATCTAAAGCAAAGAGACAGCTTCAATAAACAAGCATGGGTAAACAATGTTGACTAGCTTACTTCAGACCACATATCTGGATGTAAAATGGAATAAGTAGAATAGCATATAGGGTTAGTGCTGTTAGGGGGGAATGACATTTGTGTCTGTTAAAACACAGCATGAAGTAAAATGTCTATGATTATGGTAAACATGTTTCAATTGATCAATAATGTGTGCGATATGTTTAATAAAAATAATTGGAATCAAATAATAATCCAACCAATATTGGTCTTAAAACAAGGCTGGTTCACAAAGTATTCCTAATACACCAATTACTTCTCCTACAAGGAGGAAGCTAAACAAGCCAGTGAAATATTCCCAGACAAATCTAATTATTTTTGCCAAGGGTGTTTCATGAGCTAGCAACTATCTCATTCTGCAGGAGCTCACCCCAGATGGCTGTTAAATGAAGTCGCATTTCAACATAAAGCTAGTGATTTATCTTTCCTTGCCAAAGACACTCAGATAGTTTCATCGTCGTCCAATGGAGTGTTTGGTTTGCAATTGGTGAAAAACTTACGCAGTGCCCTCTCAATGTTTCTACCACGTGCACCTCGGAGTGAAGAGCCACCTGGCTTACGTTTCATAGACATCACTTCCTGATACGTGTTAGGTAATGAGCAGCATCGTATGGTCATGAGTGTGTCGACTATACGTGTCAGTAATGTTTGCACAACGTCAGTGCTTTATTCGCCATCCACATGAATATGTATGACTTCCTTTATCCAAGGTCCCTCATTGGCTCTAACCAGAGCAGGTGCCAGTTCATGACGTGATAACCCAACAATAACCTGCGTCTCAACAAGTAGTCTTTTGTCTTGTTATGCTGCGGTTCCTAAGACCATATATGGCCTTTCTGCGTTTGTGGTCGTCGGGGGCATTTGCATCTTGTTAACGAGTGTTTTAAAGCTTCTACTTCACGCACAACTCTCTGTCGACATCAGCAGTGTATGTGTGATTTACTCAGCAGTCTAACATGTCCCTTCAAACTGCGGTGCTGTTAGTGGCTGAACAACTTCTGGACTTTACTAGTGAACTGAGTAACATCCATCAGTCTAATGTCTACTGCAGGAGACTTGTTGCTGATTTCTAGGAGTCGTGGCCTACGTTGTTTTAAGAACAGGTATGTGTTCTTTTAATAATGTGTTAACCAAAAAAAATAAATACAAAGTATCTGCAGAGAGATAACTTGGATGCTTAACGCTGGACTTACATTTGTCTCTGTCATATGTGTCATGATTCTGCTCCCGGGAACTTTAGTTCTAGTGCACTTTTAGTGCACTCATTTCTTGTGCAGCTTTAAGTGTGTATTATGTCTTTGCCTTGGCTGAGTTACCTTTGTTATCCCGTGTTTGTGTTTTCTTGAGTTTCCTGTTATATTTTGAAGTCCCTTTCCTTGTGTTGCTTCACTTCCTTTACCGTGTCTTATTTCTGGTGTCTTTACTTTTCCTGTGTCTCCTGCCCTGTGATTGTTTGCACCTGTTCCTAATGTGTCTCACCTGTGTTCAATTAGCCCCACCTACCTTGAGTCTATTTAGTCTCTCTGCTTCCCTTTGTCTCTGTTGGTTATTTTGTGATATTCCCCCAGTCTGTTCCTGTTCCTGATGTCTCCTGTCCCTTGTTTCTCTGGTTTGTTTTATATTTTGATCTCTAGTGATTGATTTTGTTATTTCTATTTAAAAGACTATGTCTTGTATGTTAATTTTGCACTTTGCATTTTGGGTGCTGCTCCTTTTCAACCCATGACAATATGTTTTGTTTCGGATGATTTAAAATGTAACCAGTCAAGCAAGTGTTTGCTGAATTTATTTTACTATTTACTATTTGAATTTTAAAGACTGCAATTAAGAGATAAATTGCTTAAAAGGGTTAGATGAGAAACTGAAAGACCACAGCTCCACGTGGTCTACCTTTATCTTTGAGGAGAAGCCAGGCGCCTTCATGAAAACATATCTGGTAAGACCAATTCTTTACATTTCTTTGATTTTAACAAGACACCAGAGTAGACTGGTCCACCTCACGTCAAACTCAATCTGACGGCTGTATTACCCAATAATTTTATTACTCCCCCCCTTTAAATAATCATAAAAGAAATACATTCGGTCATAAACTGCACGTGTGGACATTTTGATGACGTCATATTGGCCTCGGTTCTGGCCTTTTATGACACCCTCATAAACTGCGACTGTTTTGATCTTGTTTTGACCTTGTTTTAACTTTTAATGTAGAGTTATAGTTTGTTTGTCCCATGACTGGAGTCTCCGAGAACTCCCCACCCCTTTGCACCTACTTTCCCCTCCCCGACTGCATGTGCATCCCTTCCTTCATTCCCAGGGTCATAAATTCCATTCTCCCCCCCTCCCCGACTGCATCTCCACCCCCAACCTGACAAACAACCCACATATGCCCCCTCCGTCCTGTCATGATCTTTTAAAACTTTAGTCTTTCTGTAGTCTTTCAGCTGCTTGAAACATTTTTCTCAACATGGCAAAAAGAGTTGGTGTTTGAAACTACCGTTGAAGTTGTTGGAGTGCGAAGGAGACTGGAGGTGGCAAGGCGATCTCCGTTGGCCATGATGATCAGCGAGACCCCGGTGACGGCCTTCAATGCTGGCTGGTCTGCTCCGAAGAAACGAATGATCCATCTGTGTCGAATCAAGACATCTCCGGCCTCGTCTCTTCAAGAGGAGTGGGGTTTAGATGATGGAGGTGCGTGGGGCTATGCATTTAATTATGCCTCAAATGAACTGTCTTCATCAACTCAAGAAGGATGAGAAGTTGGGTGCTCTTTCAGTCAAAGCCATGCTCACAGCAACGGACTGGAGCGTGCTACTACGGCTAACTACGGTGGGGATAAAACATTGCAAGTCAGAGTTGATCGTGCAAACTGAGGGAGAGAAGGACAAGCAGTCGTCCAGAAAAGGGATCGTTTGCAGCAACGTGTGGGAAACCAAGAGATCATGACAGATGGCACTATAGAGTGAGCAGCCCACGGATGAAATTTTATTGGAATATTTTAATACTGAATGTGGGGTATTTCAACAAGCCCTGCGTCTTCCTCTGACGGTTTGGTTGAAAATGCTGGAGGAAAGGGTAGGAAAGATTAAAGAACACTGAGATTAGTCAGACGTCGTCTGAGTTTTTTTTTTCTGAAAAAAAGTTTCCATAACTCCTCCTCCTCCAGCGTCACATCCAAGAACCCCGCCCCTGAAGCCGGCATTTCCGAAACACCGATTCATTCATCAGTTATTCTGAAACAAGAAACAATGTCTCTCCCCCCTACCCTGCCGTCATCCCCATCCTCTCCACCCGTCTCTGAAGACGAACTGACACCACCATCATCCCCGGCATCTACAACCGTGTCTGATGAGGAGCACGACTGCGGCGAGATCGTGTGCGACTGGTCAGGGTCCTCATTGCGGGCCTAACCAAGAACCATCCCCCGATTCTCCACTCAGGAACCACAAGATCACTAGAAAGAGATTCTATGGAAAATGCTGGTATGTAAACCTATTGTGAGTACTTTCAATTTCTTTACGATATTTGATGTTTACAGAGGTCTAAAAACAAACATATTTTTTCTACGGAGCATTACATGATTACCTTCGGTACACTACTAGAGTTTGACATCTTAGACACTGACTGTGAGTATATTGTTGTTCTATATATTTAATATATTTTAACAATGACTAACCGTAAACATTCACCAGTCTTCTCTCTCTATCTCTCTCTTTTTTAGATTTAACGTCTGAGTTGTGCGAGATTGACCAATTTGCCAGCCAGCAGCTCAATCTGGATCAAGAACAAAAACCACAGCCGCAGCAGACGTACTCTGTAACATCCAGCCCCATCAATCTTTTATCCCCCGACCCCCGACGAGGTTCCAGAGATGTATGGGTTGAACCAGCAGCAGGACGGGCCTATTGTTACAGAGGTGGATCATCAGGGGGACCGAACCACCGTGCCAGTGGTTTTCGTGTTTCCACAACCGGCAGACCAGGTATCCATCGGCCCTCACCCTCCGTCACCTACCGCTGCCCCAGCCCTCCCCTCATCACCAGGACCCGTCTCTGGAGTGACAGCAAGCGCCCGAGAAGTAGAGGATCTACCTCACCATTCAGTGGTCGAGGTTTCATCTGACTTGAGAACTCAGAGGGTTCGACGCAGACGCCGAATTGATCAGAGTAAGTTTATATTTTTATTCATTAATTTATGGATGAAAAACTCAGAAGTAACACTAAAAAAAAAACTTGGAAAGTAAACAGGATTTTGTTCCTTCTTAAAAGGGTCAGATGTGCACCCCTATTTACTTAAGGATTCCACTTTTTTACGAGTTCCCAAATATTTCTCTCAACAAACTGTGGACACAACTAGGGTATGAAAAAGATTTTTTTTATCTTTTTATGCCGGAGGAAGTTCAGGGGAAACTGCTGTTGTAACTGCGCTTATTTCGCAGAGAGGGAGCTTCTCAATCAGCAGAGAGTGAAGAGGTGCAGCGTCTCCTTCAACAGAGAAACGAAGATGCACTTATTCAGCATCAGAGGTTGTATGAAGTGACCGCCTCTTTAATGCGTTTCATGCAGCGTGCAAGACAGAACTAGGTGATGTACAGGGTTCTGTAAAAGGAAGTGTTGTATGATTATAACCTTTTTTTTGGGGGGGGGGGGGGGGTTGGTTTGATTGATTTTTATTATTCTTTTATGCTGTGTACAATTGTTTTTCCGCATCTGCTAATACAATGGACCTAAACATACCTGACGTGTGACCCATTTTTCGTCAGCAACCGTGCCATTGCACAGATCGAAGCAAATCAACATGAGCAATCAGATAAACCCCAATAACGAGCCTGTGAATGCAAATAACATCGTCGATGTACAGCCTCTAGATTTCTTTGAAGATTTAAACAATGCTTTAAATAATCTGCAGAATAACAAGGTGGGGGAAGCCCCGATCCTCAACCCTCTGACTCTGCTACTGTAAATGATCAGGAAACAGCGCAGCCCAGCTGTTCTACTCATAATGCAGTTGATGCAGCTCACCATGAACCATCAACAACTAGACGCGAGAGATTTAACAACGTCGAAATGATTCAGCCTCTCGACATTGTTAGGCGTGAAGAGGATCTTGATTTTGCAGAATATTATTCTAGGGTGATGGCTATGTTGGAGACTGCTGCAGAAAGAGCCTTCCAACAGAAGGGTCGACAAGACGTGGTGCAATTTGAGCTGAGAGATGATAATCGGAATCATGACACCTCTGTCATCTTGAGGGGAGGAGGGTGACCGCGATTTGCTCTATTCTTTTATTGACCGCATCGTGCAATCAAACATGACCGTTAGCGTCAACAGTAATCTGCATGTAGCAGCGCAAATCATAAGAAACCCTCATGGTGCTGGTAAAAGCCTTTTAGCAGAAACAGTAGACAGCGAAATCTTGAGAAAGAAGAGACGTTTTCTATATGTTGTCGAGAATGAGCACAACAGTCCGTTTTGCTATGAATTTAGCTCATCTACTCAACCCTAACATCACAGATAATAAAGCGCTAACGATTGGTAAAAACATGCAAAATAGCACGGGAATGAGCGATGACACGGCTGTAACTCTGAGTGATATACTGAAATTTGAAACCTAACTCAACTGTAAAATTGGTGTTATTCAGGACCGATGCTAAACGCACTCTTTCTAAATTTGTAACCGACAGCCCTCCTGTTTCTGCATGAAAACCACTATTACGGCATCATCAGCGCAAAAGCCTTTTAACAATCCAGCAACTCACAGATGTCCGGGGCATTGTAGCGTGTGTTTACACCTGAGTTGCACCAATCATCTGATACGTGCCTTAGTCTGTCCTGACTGTAATAGAACGTGTCGCTCACATTAGTGTTTTAACAACCATAAAGAGCCAAAAGACAGACCCCTGGTTCAGAAACGCCTCAGTCAATGTGACATCTTTAAAAAATGTCTAAATTGCAACTGGTGTTACTACGTCCCCCTGACTGGTCAAATTTAGCCGCACAAGTGTTCGAAGCTGAAATGTAAGATTTGCGGCTGCATTGCTGAAAGCGAGGCCCACCGTTGTTACATACAGCCATTGAAACCAGAAAAAGAGTACAGCGAGAAATTTATATTTTACCATTTCGAGACGTGTCTAGACGCGAAGGCTCCCTTTTCTGGTATTTACAAAAACACTGGAAGGTAAAATATGGAACGCTTATGGGGAAGATTGTGCTGTATGCCTCATCCTGCATTTCAGGAGGCCCCTGTTCAAAAACTGTTTTCATCGCTCACAACTCCCTATGCTTCGACAGCTACCTATTCATGAAAGCTATGCTTACGTTAAACATGCTTCCTGGTCTCACCGTGCAAGGTAGTGAAGTGATTTGTTTCACAGATGATGATTGCATGCACAAGTATGTGGATTCGCTCAGTTTCTCCATGCGTCTAGCTGACATGCCAAAAGCATTGGGGTTTAAAGATGCAGTCAAGGGCTTTTTTTCCCACACGGGTTAAGCTCTGAAAACACGCTAAACTACGTGGGTCCCCATCCTCCTCCTCAAACATATGGGCTAGAACAAATGAGTGGCGATGGTAAGAGGGAAAGAAGAAACAATGTCTCCCCCCTACCCTGCCGTCATCCCCATCCTCTCCACCCGTCTCTGAAGACGAACTGACACCACCATCATCCCCGGCATCTACAACCGTGTCTGATGAGGAGCACGACGGCGGCGATATCGTGTGCGACTGTGGTCACGGTCCTCATTGCGGCCCTAACCAAGAACCATCCCCCGATTGTCCACTCGGGAACCACAAGATCACTAGACGGTACGTTACTGTCAAAACGATGTGGATATTCTCTTTGAAGCCTGCTGCATTTTCAGAAAGAGCTACATCGGCAAGAACGCTGCAGACCCTTTCAGCTGCGTCACCATCGCAGCCGCCCTGCATGAAAGTGTTCCGTACAAATTTTTTTGCAGACAGACAGATTAAGTCATTTTCAAACGTCAGCATCCAGTGGTTACAGTGGGTAGCGTTCAGCGAGAACATTTCCATTCAGCACGCACAGAACCAGGGGGAGAAGGCCGTAGACAAATACTTTGTAGATGGCTAAGCAGAGATGGGGGGTGTGAAATGTGACACTGCGTTCGGTCCACGGCCTACGAGTCTTTGTCATGAGTGACTTGAGATGAAAAAATCAAACACAGCAGTTCAGGACTTCCTGAAATGTTACGATCCTCCTCAGCTGCTAATGAAACTGTACAGTATGTAGACGTGACTTCCTTGTACCCTTATGATAACAGCACATTTCGATATCCCCTAGGACATCCAGAAATCATCTATACAGATTTCAAAGAGCCTCAAAGCTACTTTGGTATCATCAAGGCTGTTGTTTAAACTCCCGGGTGCTCTTTTTCCCTATTTACCTTACAGAACAGCTGCGGGTAAACTGGTGTTTACGCTCTGTCGCACATGTGCAGAACTGAATTACCAGGGAGGCGTGTGTGTGCATGACGACGAAGCCGGGACTTTGACGGGTGTTTGGGTGACTCCTGAATTTAAAAAAGCTCTGGAGCTGGGTTATCGTCTAGGTAAGATCACTGAAGTGTGGCATTTTGAGCAGCGCAGTGATTCTGTCTTTGTAGACTTTATGCACACTTTCCTGAAGGGAAAACAGGCAGCCTCAGGTTACCCCTCCAGTGCCGTAGATGAGGAAAGTAAAGCCCAATACATCAGGGACTACGAGGCCAATCAGGGTATTTTGTTGGGTGCTGACAAAATAAGTACGAATGCTGCTAAAAGACAAGTGTCAAAGCTGTGTTTAAACAGTTTCTGGGGTAAATTTGCACAGAAGTAATCTGAACCAGACGGTTCTAGTCAGCGAACCCGAGGAATTATTTTGTTACATGTTTTCTGAGAAATACAATGTAAAATACTTTGCATTCATCAACGACGAAACTGCTCTGATTCAGTGGAGTCACGGTATTCGTTACATTTCCCCACCAAACAAGACAGATAACGTGTTTATGGCAGCATTCACCACTGCCTACGGACGTCTTATTCTGTACAGTTATCTTCAGCAGCTGCAGGATCGAGTTCTGTACTTTGACACAGACAGTCTAATCTACGTCAGTAAAGAGGGTGAGTCTCAACTCAAACTATGCATTTATCTTGGGGACCTTACCGACGAGCTGAATTGGGACAGTATCGTTGAATTTGCGGCAGCGGGGCCTAAAAGTTATGCCTACAAAACAAAAAACAATCGGGTTCCGATGCGTGTAAAGGGCATTACACAGATGCACGATTGCAGTGAACGCATACATTTTGACAGCGTCAAAGAGCTAGTGGAGGGGTTTGTACAAAACAACGCCACAGAAGCTGTACTTGAAACCCCTCAGCACAACATTAAACGCAATAAAAAGGCCTTTCTTCTGAAAGATTTGTCATTTCAGAAGAAGATACGCGTTGTTTGACAAGAGACGCTTGCTCTCCTCGGGTGAAACTTTACCATTTGGCTAATGAAGGAAAAAAAAAAAAAATGTCACACACCGCTGAAGAAATTGATTCTGATCCCTGATTGCAGCTGCCTTTTTCATGTCAGATTGTGGGTCCTAGCGGACGTCGAAAAACTTTTTTGTAAAAGTTTTGGCAGAATTCTGAAGATGTTTTTTCTCAAGTGCCTGAAAATTTTGTGTGGATATATACGTCGTTTCAACCTCTGTACACTGAGCTGCAGAAAAAGAATAAAAAGATTAAATTTGTGGAAGGACTGCCTGATTCTTTTGAAGAGGAAACCTGTTTACCTCTGATCAGAAACACTTGATTATCCTGGACGACCTAATTTTTCAAGCCTCTGAACCTCCTGAAGTGGTCAGAATTTTTACTCAGTTCGGACACCACAGGAATATGAGCATCATGATGCTCACTCAAAATGTTTTCAAAGGAAAACACAGTCGCACCATCAGTTTTTAACAGCAGGTACGTGATCTTGTTTAAAAGCCCCCGAGACAGATTACAGGTAAATATATTATCGCAGCAAATTTTTCCTTCGCAGAAAAGTTTTTTCTCTGAAAGTTTTGAAGACGCCGTCAGGGACCCTCACGGGTATTTATTTATCGACTTGACGCCAAAGTGTCCAGAACGATATAGACTGAGGACGGGTTTATTACCCAACCAGTGGCCCGTCGTCTATCTCCCCTGATCAAGATCCTGTTAATTCATTTTTTCATTGTTTGCTCGTGAAAAAAGGAACGCTCCTTTACTGCGGGCGTTGTACCACGCCACACCTCGGAGACGCAAAGATGTTCTCAACAGTTGCTCCACCGACTTTCTTCAGTCTCTCTGTGAACTCTCTCTGAATGTTTTAAAAGGTAATATACCTCTGACTTCTGCACAATACAAAAAGCTTAAAAAGCAGAAACAGACGCTCCGACTGCTGGCTGCTAAAAGACCGAGTCTAAAACGTAAAAACTCTGATGGAACGCTCTGATGACACAATCTGGGGGATTAATTTTGCCTCTGCTCGCAGCGGTCGTCCCCATCGTCGGTCAGCTCATAGGAGGCCTTGTTAATAAAAACTAAAGAAATAAAGAATGTCTCAGGTCGAGCCAAAAGATGTTTCTGCTGATGCCTCAGCAGATGAGCCGCATGAGTCAAAAGCCGTCTTGGTGGGTGAGACGCCGTCTGTGAGACGCACGGCTGAAAAGGATTTGGATGTGCAAATTAGAACTATACTAAACGAAGCGGGTCAGGATCCATATGAAAAAATGAAAAAATACAATGCCTTGCTACAGAGATTCTGGCATTAAACAGACAAGGGGATGAGTTGAGGGGTTTCTCCAGAAGGGGGCAGTTGAGGAGGAGGAGGAGGAGCTCCTATGCATTGGGTGGAGAACCTTGAGGGGGAGCAGGAGGAAATGAAAAAAGCCGCTGATGAAACGCTCCAGGATATATTACTAAACTTGCCTCAGTGCAATCATAAAAATGTTGAGTATATCATGAATAAATTGTCTAAAAGTCAGAATGGTTGGACTTCGACATGAGAGTTTATTTATCACGGAACGACAATTAAAGGTGCTCACATGATTGACTGATTCAGTTTATATATTATTTCACACACTACGTTCACATTCTATGGCAATCTTAAAACATTTCCAGCGAACATACGCTGTGTCTGAAACAATCGGTTCTATATGTCCTCGAAAAGCTACGTTGATATTTTTTCAAATTGAGACACCGCCTCATCATTTATGGTCACATCATCATGATACATAGATAGTACATTCTCATAAGATAGGCTGCTGGCTCGATGACGCAAGTAATTAACACAATGCTGTCCGCATACGGTAGACAGGACATCTTGAAGCTGTTTCTTTTGGTAATATATCTTTTTTGAACGTTTTTCTAAAAATTGTAATATGTTTTTAGGGCAGTGATTAAAATCTGGAGGAAAACCAAATGAGGTGAAAAAAAAAGGTGGCGCTTCCGTCACATTCCAAACTGAGGGCCAGCCAATGTTCCCCGGGCTGGTGAGACGGGTGGGTGTTGACGATCATAAAGGTGGGTTGTCTGAAGGAGTGCATCAGCGACTGTAGCTGATCCGAGGCCCACACTCCGCCAAACTTGTCACCCAGTAAACGTCTCAAGATACTGTCCAACTGATGGTTGTTCATTTCAGATCAAATCAGTAATAATCTACCAACACGCGTTTAGAATCAATCTCCAAAATTGAGTCGTAACAAGCGTAAACTATCAGAGTGGTTGTATGAGGCAGCGGTGCCCTGAATCTCATCTCCAGTCTCAAACTGACGCCATCAGAATCTTCTCCAGGGTTTGAATTAAAAACAAACAGTGAATACTCCTGCTCAAATTCTTCTCTGTCGATACTCAGAGGTAAATCTTAAGTGTCGTCCTGTAGGCGTAAACATGTTATAAAACTCTCGGACTGAGATGCCGTGGTTAAACTGGGGCTGAAACGCTTTTGTTGGGATCCGACGACCATCCTGGCATAAAGCCATGTATTCAACATCGTTATGAATCAAGTTAAAAGGAGACAAATCTCTTCTTCCAGTAAATGCCTCGTGATTAACCATAGCAATAACTACGTACTTAGGCGTGGTACCTCGGAATTTATTCTCTTGATTGCATTTTGGGAATTTTCAGGGATGGAGTATGTTTTAACGTTTACAAGAGATAAAGTATAAAGAGCATTGCACTTTTGCAATGCAGCCGCATGTCCTAAGCGTACAGCGGGTGAGACTGCGGTCTTCTTGAGAAACAAAGACACTCCCAGCATTTTTACTGTCACTGAAATTTTTACCGTCACTGAAATGCAGCTGTACGTTACACTTGCCGTACGTAAACTGCACGGGTTGGTTTTGATCCGTTTTAATCTCGATATGAATGTTTTCTACATGTTTCTTCGCCACTGGTAGGTAGTAGGCAGGGCTAAAAGACTGAGTGATAATATCGCCAAACTTGCGTTGTATAGGCACGGTTCTCGGGAGAGGAGCGTAGGCGTCTCCTACCAACTGAGGGCGTACTATGTCGCTGTAACAGTAGAGCTGATAATGTCCGGCTATTATATCGGCGGGGTACGGAGCTGAATTTGGAGCTGAATTTGCCTTCATCTGAAACCATTCAAATATACCCAGCATGTAGGCTAAAGGCTGAAAGAATCTCATTTTGCAATTGGTGGTCGCCGCATAATCAATTAATAAGTAATTACTGTACTTACTGTCCATTCCTAGCTCCCGTGGATGGGAGTTCAACTCATCCTGAAGCTCTTATAAGTCATCGTAGTAGCCGCCTCTAATTTTTTGACGATGTTTTTCACCGTTATTGTGTTTACATTCAAAATACGCATCCTCTTCGGGGAGGTTAAACCAGGTGTGCAGATATGTAATCTCCATCAAAGCAACTTCCCACAGCCCTGCCAAATCAACATGTTGAGCCAGATCCGTCTGATAATCAGAACTGGTATTATTTTTAAATACGCTGAGACTGGCGTTTGAAGGCAAATTGAGATAAAAGCCCTCTCCCTGTGATTGATCCATGGCGCTCTGATGCTGAAATTACGCTCTGCGGGTTTTATACATTCATCGGATCATTGGTCGTGACCCAGGAATTAAACTTTTCTGGCCAATTACGCCATTTCACTAATTTCTGTTTCTCCCCTCTGACGACACGCTCATCCAGCACACGCTCCACTGCGTAAATCTGATCAGGAGCCACATTTACTTTATGCAACTCTGCTTCATAAAATGCACCTTTAATGGGCTCTCCGTCATAATCTCTTAGTCTGTAGACTGGGGGGGAGACGTGGCACGCATTCATGCACCGTAAACACCTCTTCGGTGAAGCTCTGTTCGTATTTCTTATCAAACACACCCCTCCCTTTGGAGATTCCTACAACATTTCCCCGCTTAAAATTCATCTTTAACTTTCGCTGTAGCGTACAGGGACAGCTCTGTACAGCTTTTGAAAAACTTGAGGGTGTTTTCAACCGTTGCCTGCATAGGTGCCATTTTTATACTGTTATGATAGCTATGATTATATCCGTGAACCAAGTCCTGCAAAACATCCTGGGACCTGCGAGTGTTTTTAGCCGTAAAATACCCCCACATTCTCCACGTACAGTTATATCTTTCAACCACCGAGGCTTTCAGATCACTGGCTGTAGCAAAATGAATAATTCCTCTTTTCTTTAACATGTTCTGAAAAGTCTTGTTGAAGAATTCTTTAGCACCATCTGTTTGTAACTTTTCAGGAGTCCCGCTGTCTTTGAAAATTGAGTCACACACTCTGGTTACTTTTTTTTTAAAGACCTCACATACGCCTTTTTGGTAAATACATCGATGACGGTTAATAATAATTAAAGCCTTCATTATACTCGCTCAAGGCCTGCATGTCGCACAATCTTTGACTCTTTCCTTATCCACTTTTTCTCCAGTCTCTTCTTTCAAAGCTCTACAGAGTTGTCCAACTCCAAAGGGGCTTCCTGGCTGTGAAGCATCGTAATAAACTCTTTTCATGACACGTTTATCAGACATTATTCCTCTAACCCTTGCAAACAAGCAATGAAAACATATAAGAGGTGCAACCTTTTTTTATTCATCTACATATTTTATTCAAAAAAGTTTCATACAATTCACTGCAAACCAATATTGAAAAAACATTTTTTTTTCATTTGTTTTTTCATGCTTTTAAAATACATACAGCCAGCTTCATTGTTGCGGTTCCTATCATCAACCGCCTGTAATAATGGAGTCTTCTCAATTCATCGAGGGCATCTATTGAGTGGTTTATTTGCACGCAATGTTCAACCACATCTACAAACAAAGTGTACACAGTCATCAGATCACACACGGTTAATGTTCCCATCTCCTGCATGATTTTATGAAAAACCTCTGCTAACGACACTTCTGACCTAGTCTCATATCTTAAAACTGTGTATTGCACCAACATATCCCAAGGCATTTTCAAGGCTGTCATACATGTCCATCGTACACGTTACATCATATGCTCAGATGTAATTATGTTATCATCTTTATCATCATCATCATTATTTTATCCCTCAAGCCAGAACTCTGCAGATTTCTGCAAAATCTTGATTTTTCTCACTTCTCCGGTCAGCTTGAAGAACACACGCAATGTTTTTTCTCTCGCATCTCAGTTCGTACAGTAAAGCTTCGGTGAGGCCGAGGACTCTGCTGTCTGAGACTTTGATCTGATACGCTTCGATGGTATTCTGAACGGCGGGAATGAAACAATCAGTCAAAAGGCGTTTGTTCACCTCGTGAAAGTTTGTCATGTAATAATAGTCTGGGGCATTTTCCAAACACTTGTGCTGATTCTGACAAGGGTGGTCCACTTGACAACCAAAACAGCTTTCCTTTCTGAAAATACGCAAAGCCTCCCTCAACAAATATCAGTCGACGTCTGACTACTCTCTCAGAGTTCCTTAATCTTTCCTGCCTTTTCCTCCAGCATTTTCAACCAAACCGTCAGAGGAACACGCAGGGCTTGTTGAAATACCCCGCATTCAGTATTGAAATATTCCAATACAAATTGATCCCTGGGCTGGGTCCCCCACGACAGTTGTCTGCTCGCTCTATAGTGCCATCTACCCGAAGCTGACCTCTTGGTCTCCCATACGTTGCTGCAAACAATCCTTTTTTGTGACGACTGCTTGTCCTCTCCCGCTTTCTCCTCAGTTTGCACGATAAACTCTGACTTGAAATGGTTTATCCCCACCATAGTTAGCCGTAGTAGCACGCTCCAGTCCGTTGCTGTGAGCATGGCTTTGACTGAAAGAGCACCCAACTTCTTATCCTTCTTGAGTTGATAAAGACAGTTAATTTGAGGCATAATTAAATGCATAGCCCCACGCACCTCCATCATCTAAACCCCACTCCTCTTGAAGAGACGAGGCCGGAGGTGTCTTGATTCGACACAGATGGATCATTCGTTTCTTCGGAGCAGACCAGCCAGCATTGAAGGCCGTCACCGGGGTCTCGCTGATCATCATGGCCAACGGAGATCGCCTTGCCACCTCCAGTCTCCTTCGCACTCCAACAACTTCAACGGTAGTATCAACACCAACTCTTTTTGCCATGTTGAGAAAATGTTTCAAGCAGCTGAAAGACTACAGAAAGACCAACGTTTTAAAAGATCATGACAGGACGGAGGGGGCATATGTGGGTTGTTTGTCAGGTTGGGGATGCAGTCGGGGAGGGGGGGAGAATGGAATTTATGACCCTGGGAATGAAGGAAGGGATGCAGATGCAGTCGGGGAGGGGAAAGTAGGTGCAAAGGGGTGGGGAGTTCTCGGAGACTCCAGTCATGGGACAAACAAAATATAACTCTATATTAAAAGTTAAAACAAGGTCAAAACAAGATCAAAACAGCCGCAGTTTATGAGAGTGTCATTAAAGGCCAGAACCAGGTGCAGGTCACACATGGTCAAAACAAGGCCAATATGACGTCATCAAAATGTCCACACGTGCAGTGTATGACCGAATGTATTTCTTTTATGATTATTAAAAGGGGGGGAGTAATAAAATTATTGGGTAATACAACTTTCAGATTGAGTTTGACGTGAGGTGGACCAGTCTACTCTGGTGTCTTGTTAAAATCAAAGAAATGTAAAGAATTGGTCTTACCAGATATGTTTTCATGAAGGCGCCTGGCTTCTCCTCAAAAATAAAGGTAGACCACGTGGAGCTGTGGTCTTTCAGTTTCTCATCTAACCCTGTTAAGCCATTTATCTCTTAATTTCAGTCTTTAAAATTCAAATAGTAAATAGTAAAATAAATTCAGCAAACACTTGCTTGACTGGTTACATTTTAAATCATCCGAAACAAAACATATTGTCATGGGTTGAAAAGGAGCAGCACCCAAAATGCAAAGTGCAAAATTAACATACAAGACATAGTCTTTTAAATAGAAATAACAAAATCAATCACTAGAGATCAAAATATAAAACAAACCAGAGAAACAAGGGACAGGAGACATCAGGAACAGGAACAGACTGGGGGAATATCACAAAATAACCAACAGAGACAAAGGGAAGCAGAGAGACTAAATAGACTCAAGGTAGGTGGGGCTAATTGAACACAGGTGAGACACATTAGGAACAGGTGCAAACAATTACAGGGCAGGAGACACAGGAAAAGTAAAGACACCAGAAATAAGACACGGTAAAGGAAGTGAAGCAACACAAGGAAAGGGACTTCAAAATAAAACAGGAAACTCAAGAAAACACAAACACGGAATAACAAAGGTAACTCAGCCAAGGCAAAGAAATAATACACACTTAAAGCTGCACAAGAAATGAAAAAATAAATAAAAGTGCACTAGAACCAAAGTTCCCGGGAGCAGAATCATGACACATATAACAGAGACAAATGTAAGTCCAGCGTATTTTTTTTTTTTTGGTACAAAAACACATTAACACATTATTAAAATAACACATACCTGTTCTTAAAACAACGTAGGCCACGACTCCTAGAAATCAGCAACAAGTCTCCTGCAGTAGACATTAGACTGATGGATGTTACTCAGTTCACTAGTAAAGTCCAGAAGTTGTTCAGCCACTAACAGCACCGCAGTTTGAAGGAACATGTTAGACTGCTGAGTAAATCACACATACACTGCTGATGTCGTCAGAGAGTTGGGTTTTTTTGGTACAAAAACACATTAACACATTATTAAAATAACACATACCTGTTCTTAAAACAACGTAGGCCACGACTCCTAGAAATCAGCAACAAGTCTCCTGCAGTAGACATTAGACTGATGGATGTTACTCAGTTCACTAGTAAAGTCCAGAAGTTGTTCAGCCACTAACAGCACCGCAGTTTGAAGGAACATGTTAGACTGCTGAGTAAATCACACATACACTGCTGATGTCGTCAGAGAGTTGGGTTTTTTTGGTACAAAAACACATTAACACATTATTAAAATAACACATACCTGTTCTTAAAACAACGTAGGCCACGACTCCTAGAAATCAGCAACAAGTCTCCTGCAGTAGACATTAGACTGATGGATGTTACTCAGTTCACTAGTAAAGTCCAGAAGTTGTTCAGCCACTAACAGCACCGCAGTTTGATGGAACATGTTAGACTGCTGAGTAAATCACACATACACTGCTGATGTCGTCAGAGAGTTGTGCGTGAAGTAGAAGCTTTAAAACACTCGTTAACAAGATGCAAATGCCCCCGACGACCACAAACGCAGAAAGGCCATATATGGTCTTAGGAACTGCAGCATAACAAGACAAAAGACTACTTGTTGAGACGCAGGTTATTGTTGGGTTATCACGTCATGAACTGGCACCTGCTCTGGTTAGAGCCAATGAGGGACCTTGGATAAAGGAAGTCATACATATTCATGTGGATAGCGAATAAAGCACTGACGTTGTGCAAACATTACTGACACGTATAGTCGACACACTCATCACCATACGATGCTGCTCATTACCGTATCAGGAAGTGATGTCTATGAAACGTAAGCCAGGTGGCTCTTCACTCCGAGGTGCACGTGGTAGAAACATTGAGAGGGCACTGGGAACTTTTTCACCAATTGCAAACCAAACACTCCATTGGACGACGATGAAACTATCTGAGTGTCTTTGGCAAGGAAAGATAAATCACTAGCTTTATGTTGAAATGCGACTTCATTTAACAGCCATCTGGGGTGAGCTCCTGCAGAATGAGATAGTTGCTAGCTCATGAAACACCCTTGGCAAAAATAATTAGATTTGTCTGGGAATATTTCACTGGCTTGTTTAGCTTCCTCCTTGTAGGAGAAGTAATTGGTGTATTAGGACTACTTGGTGAACCAGCACTTTTTTAAGACCAATATTGGATGGATTATTATTTGATACCAATTATTTTTATTGAACATATCGCACACATTATTGATCGATTGAAACATGTTTACCATAATCATAGACATTTTACTTCATGCTGTGTTTTAACAGACACAAATGTCATTCCCCCCTAACAGCACTAACCCTATGTGCTATTCTACTTATTCCATTTTACATCCAGATATGTGGTCTGAAGTTAGCTAGTCAACATTGTTTACCCATGCTTGTTTATTGAAGCTGTCTCTTTGCTTTAGATTTGTAAAGCCAGTCTTTCTGACCATAACAATAACGGCCATATTTCTATAACCTAGAATGCGTACAATGTATTAAGTCTCCGATGGGCAAGAGGAAGGCTGGTAGAGACAGACTTGGCTGACCAGCTGCTGGATCTCATCGAGGAATTACTTCAGGACACCGGGGAAGATCGACACCGCCCTCGTAAGTTCATTCAATTTTATTTATAGATGAATCTAATAAATACCATTAAAAATGTGATCATGTAGAATCTATGCATTGAGTTTTTAATGGCACACATTGATGCAGAGATGGGCACAAAACATATCAGTCTAATTTGATACAGTTGATATTGAATATTCTTTAATTGTCAGATTTAGAATCTGACTAGAAAAACAAGAATGTTGTCCTCCTCCTGTGTGCAGGTACAGATCTGGTTTGCATGTCTAACTTTGAAGCTAACTTCCCTGTTAAATGATGTAACCTTCTGTGGGTTGTGTTGAACCGACCAGCCCTGAACCGGTGACCAGCAACAGTGCAGCAGTCCTTGCCATGACCTTTCGCAACACGCAGGGAAAGAAGCTCTGCCCACACAGAGAGCCCATTCCCCTCTACCTAATTGACTCCCGGCCTCTTTTTATTCATTGGTTATTTCTCCAGCTGAATACTTAGTAGAATATTACCGTTTTTTCCTCACAAGCAATCAAATATCTGAACAATATTCTCCGACTTACATTTTCAGTATTTGATAATTGATATACTACTGAGTAATTAAAATCCTCTCCTGACGTAAGGCAGCAAGAATAACTTTAGCTTCCATATCGATGACTGACAGGGAAAGGACTCCCATTTCTCCACAGCTGGTTCAGGATCAGCAGAAGGGAGGAGACAGATCGGGACAAACTCAGGGTTTGTTGAAGAAAACCTGCCAGCGAGCAGGTGAGGTTCACAGAGTCAGTTACCATGGTAACTGACCTTACGTTTGAGTTAACTCTCTTTCTGGAACGGAGAACCCAGAGTATCCCTCTAGCCATCTTCTATCAACTGTCCTTCAGCACTTTGATAAAAGCCAAAATGTGCCCATACTTCTCTTTGACGACTGAACAATATCTGGTGTGCTGTCAGCGCGTTCTGCCATGTTTCCTCTGAGACATAACAAACCCCCATTGTTTGCCTGCGTCCGGGAGACTGTTGCTAACGGAGCTGGACAATATTTATTTTGGTAATCCACCATCATAATCTACCGTGGTAATCAAACGTGGTTTTAATGATGATTCAAATGTGCAAAAGTAGAACTTACTGTCGTGAATTTCACCATGGTTTATTGTGAAACCGGTAACCGCTTCATCCCTACTCACTATCAAAGACAATGTGATTCATCTGGCTAACATCAAGTTCTAATGTAACCAACCCTTCACTGTGGAGACATTTTCAGGACTATACATGTTGCCTTTCTATTGGGATCCACGACAAATGTCCCCCTCATATAAGTCACTGGACTGAAACGTGTGCGTGTCCCTGACAATGAACATGAAGGAAGAGAGACAACTTCATGTCCTCCATGTTGGCTTCTCAATATGTAGGATGATTGACATCTATAGGCTACTAATAATTCATCTGTTGTGTACACATTGAGTTGAGAATATTTCAGACAACATTTCTCCATAAAAGCGTAAATGTTGAGTAGAATGCTTCTGTCTGTCACAATTGAATTTTAATGAAACAGTTGTATGTGAACCAGGAAACAGGGACCACACAATATTGTAAAACCTTTTTCTTTTTCCTATGTCACTATGGGACCATCAATGCATTTTATCCAATGTAAATATGAGTAATTAGCATGACATGTCTACTCTTAACTTATTTTTCAGATGTTTTTAGTTATAAAACATTGCCTTTTAAAGCACAATAAATGTTTGAAATAAAGATTAAAAAAATACTTTTGTCATGTGTAGCCATGTCTTGACAGTTTCCACAGCGCAACTGATGGAACGAACATGTGGATGTGCATAGTGACCCCTAGAGGAAGGACTAGTAACAGCAACAGCCAAAAAAAAACCTATTAGAAAAGAATAGAACAGCCCATTGGTCAATGCATGTTGGCACGTCAAAAAAGTGGTGACTGACGTGGTGACTGACGTGGTGCTCACCTTCGTATATGATATATACATTTTGAGAGATGGTGATGGTGACCCAACTATTCAACAGAGAGAAACAACTGCTCTCTTATACAGAGTTTCTATCAACATACAATATTCCAGTTATGACAAAATAATTTTCCGTCGTATTTGATGCCATTCCATCAGGCACTGTGATGCTTTTTAGAAATATAGGCAGACCTCCATCTACTTAAATATCCCTCCTCAATCCAGCCAACTCTCCAGTTGGAAGCATTTGTTTCTCTCAACTTCCTCCAAATAATAATATTAAAAACACACATGCTTTGTTTCAGAAAGAAATTGTATCTATTCCACATGTAATGTCATATTGGTGCCTTTTTATGATTAACATGGACTCTGGATGATTCCTCACAAATATCTGATTGTGAACAAGGTGAAGGATCATTCACAGGTACAACCCTGCTAATCACTACATGGTTTCATTTACAATACTAACTGTTTTTTCAGTGAAGACCACCTAGAAACTTCAGTCCATTCATCATTGACCGTATTTATAAAGATTTTTGCTTTAATGTGGGAGAATGAGTGTTGAGTGCTGCTGGACAGGGAACCTGCCTGGTTGACGCGTCCTTGTGTAGTTGTGAAGTTCATTCATATTCATAGAAGCTCATTCATCAAATTCAAACCTGTTTGTTTACCATTATTCCTCCATTCACCATAAAGTCTGCGCAGATCCATATACACTTGTAAACCTTGAACAACTTATATATATTCAAACAAACAAACTATGGCTCAATGTTGGGATCCTCTGTACCTGACGACGACGGTCAAAACACTCCTGTATGTAACACACCTGTGGCTGAATGCACCCTACTGAACAAACAAGGAACTACGAGACATGTCGTAAACATCAAACTGTCTCTGACACTCAATAGAACTTACTGCTTGAGGAAAGTGGTGATGTAAACACACATGATAAGATATTCCTTTATTTGTCCCACGACGGGGAAATTTGCATGTCACAACAGCAAAGGGGATAGCAGAATATTAAAAAGGCAAAATATATATATTTATATATACTCCCAGAAGGACAGGTTTATATAGCTCTCTGGGAGCCCTGCCCAGATGGGCAGATAAAAGAAGGCGACCCTCCCAGCTCCACCCTCCAGCAGCTCCTACAGACTGCAAGACAAGAAGAAGAAGCAGACAAAGGCAGGAGGAGCAGGAGGGTCGTCACACTCCACACTGGGGGCCCTGGTTCTCCAGCCTGTCGCTCGGGCCCCAGACACTCTGGTCCACACTGGGGGCCCTGGAACCTCTAGCTGACATCCGGGGCCCCAGCCATCAGCCCACACACTCTGCTCCACACTCTGCCCCCCTGGAGCTCCATCCGACGGCTCACGCCCCTGGTACCCAATAAGGCAGAGAGATGGTCAGTGCACTAGTTCTATATTATTCTGATGTTCTTCCTGTTAGCATTCTGACATTTGACCTCACTGCATTCTAACCAAAATGGCTACCGCACTCAGCCGTTTAATTCCTCAATGGTTGTTTGTGGTTGCTAGGCAACTTTGAAACCCGGTGCGAAGAGGAGCCGAGTGGCATGGGACCTGCGGGACAATCGGCATTGTGTCTGGAAATCATTCCAACTCCACTCAGCTTTATTATTATTTCTTCTTTGAAGCTTTTCTTTTTCCTCAGCTGGTGTTTGAAGTCCTCTGGTCATCAGCCTTTCTCTGTGGACGGTGACATGTGAACTGGGTCTTGCTGGTCACTGGACACCCTCAGTCGAACACCGGCAGCCTATATCTCATTGCTGCTGGTTTCAAAACTCATTATTTACTCCACACCCTGCTGTCAGTCACTTTGTTCATTAATATCACTGATGTCCTGTTGTGTGTCATTCTTTTACTGGGTGTCACTGAGGGATACAATAGTCTTTCACAATACAAGGGGTCCAGAGGGGAGTCATCCGACGGGCATTTGAACACATCTTTGAGAGTATTCAGGCAGCTGTTGTTAATTGTGCCACATGTGACCAGGACATGTCCTTTGACTCACACATAAAACAAGTGTCTAGGACAGCCTTCTTTCACCTGCGCAATATCAAGAACTTTAGAAACATCCTATCTCAAAAGGATGCTGAAAAACTAGTCCATGCATTTGTTACTTCTAGACTGGACTACTGTAATTCATTACTGCTAGGATGCCCCAATAAGTCTGTGAAAAGCCTCCAGCTAATCCAAAAGGCCGCAACACGAGTTCTGACAGGAACTAGAAAAAGAGATCATATTTCTCCAGTGTTAGAATCTCTGCATTGGCTTCCTGTAAAATTCAGAATAGAATTCAAAATCCTGCTCCTAACCTACAAAGCCCTTAATAATCAAACTCCATCATATCTTACAGAGCTCGTAGTTTCATATTATCCCAATAGATCACTCTGTAAATGCAGGACTACTTGTGGTTCCCAGAGTCTGTAAAAGTAGAATGGGAGGCAGAGCCTTCAGCCAGCAGGCTCCTCTCCTCTGGAACCAGCTCCCAGTTTGTGTCAGGGATGCAGATACCCTGTCTACATTTAAAGTTAAACTTAAAACCTTCCTTTTTGATAAAGCTTATAGTTAGAACTGCTCAGGTGTTTAATAAACCATTTCTTTATTATGCTGTTATAGGCCTAGACTGCTGGGGGAACTTATATCATGAGCATCATGTATCCACATTACATGTCACTAACTCTGTTTTCTCTCTCACCTAGTAGATCTGACCCCAGAGCTGCAGGATCCAAACCCGTCATTATTATTATTACTATTATTTTTTATTAATAACATCATTGTATTTATATGTATCAGTTTTCACTAATTATAAGTATCAGTCTGGTAGAAATTAAAGCAACTGTTATACTACCCACCTATCCCCCGATATGTTTACAGTACATGTCACTAACCCTGTTTGTGTTTTCTATCTCTCCTAGTGTATCTCTGACCCCAGAGCTGCAGGACCCAAACCCGTCATTATTATTGTTATTATTAATATTATTATTAATATCATCACTAATAATAACAACAACATAATTGTATTTTTTAATTATAAGTATCAGGGCAGCCTGGTGGTGTAGTGGTTAGCACCTTTGCCTCACAGCAAGAAGGTTCTGGGTTCGAATCCTGGTTCAACCAGGGCCTTTCTGTGTGGAGTTTGCATGTTTTTCCTGTGTATGCGTGGGTTCTCTCCGGGTTCTCCGGCTTCCTCCCACAGCCCAAAGACATGCAGAATGGTGTTAGGTTCATTGGAGACTCTAAATTGACCGTAGGTGTGAATGTATGTGGCCCTGTGATAGGCTGGCGACCTGTCCAGGGTGTACCCCGCCTCTCGCCCAATGTTAGCTGGGATTGGCTCCAGCGACCCCCCGCGACCCTTAAATGGATAAAGCGGTAGACGATGAATGAATGAATGAATTATAAGTATCAGTCTGGTAGACATTACAGCGGCGGTTGTAAAATGTCCTCTCTCCTACTGTCTCTCCTCCCACCCTCTTTCTGCCCACCTCTCCTCTCTTCCTCATTTCTCTCCTCACCCCAACCGGTCGAGACAGATGACCGCCCAAAACTGAGTCTGGTTCTGTCAGAGATTTCTTCCTGTTAAAAGGGAGTTCTTTCTCTCCACCGTCGCCAAGTGCTTTGCTCATTGTGGGATTTCTTGGGTTTTCCCTTTAATATTGTAATATTGACCTCACTATGTAAAGTGCCTTGAGACAATGTATGTTGTGATATGGCGCTATACAAATAAAATTGAATTGAAATTGAATTGAATTTTTGTTTTATAAATTCATAGATTTCCATGCAAGAAGCGCAAAGTTTCTGCAAACTGCATACAACACTTTCACCAGGCGGAAGCTTTGCATACGCGGAGAGAATCATTTTGTGTGTTTATGTGTGAAGCTAGTGTGTCGAGGATTCCTGGTGACGGCTCCTACCTGGAGATTTACAACAAGGAAATCCGAGACCTTTGGGTAGCAACACCAAACAGAGGTTGGAGGTTCATCTCCTTAAATCACAGCTGACACTGTGCACAGTGTGACGCAGTGTGAAAGAATCGTAGAGCTCGGCTGGAGGAACTGGTCTGTGGACCACATGCTGATGAACAAAGACTCCTCCCACTCCAACTCCATCTTCACCTTCCACCTGGAGATCTGCACCACTGTTGATCACACACACACATACACACACACACACACACACACACACACACACAAACACACATAATTATATAATACCTGTATCACACAATTGTATATACTGTAATTTTGGGACTATAAGCCGCGCCTTTTTCCCCCATTTTTCGACCCTGCGCCTTATATAACAAGCAGCCATCTCTTTCCCGACAATCCCCTCTGTGCACGAACTCTTACATATGGTAATTAACCATTAAAACACCTGCGGCTTATAGTCCAGTGCGGCTTATTGATGTACAAATCATTCAATTTAGCTGCTGCGGCTTAAACTCCGGTGCATATTTAATATGTGATAGGCTCAATGAACATAATCCTTTCTCTGTTGTACTTTAAGTGAAGAGAAACGTGACGCTAACGTAACGCTCACGGCGACATGGGAGTTCATATACAATGTCCATGTGACATGGGAGTTTCAAAGACTAAGCATATTCTAAAGATGATGATTTAGATTTGTATTTTCTTTGGCTTTCGTCATTTTAGATCCTTGAACATTGAATCAATTTTTCATTCCATGCAATTGCATTGTTGATCCCTTAAGAGTCAATAGGACAGATTACACAACGTTTGCGAGACGGTGTAATATTTTATTTAATGCATTTGTGGTATTTTGTTATTGTTATTGTGATTACATCAGGAGGAGAATCCCTGTGTACGTGACTGTGACTGTGTAGCTATTGTCAAACTAAAGTTATATTTTTGCACTTTGCTCCTAACTCCTTGAGTGGCCCCCTACTTTTGAAGGTATGTCAGTTAACGTTATGTAACGGCTGTAGTATGGTCGCTCCAGCTCAGAAAGACACCACTCAGACCAGGATTCAGGATCTGTGCATTTAATCCTATGGAAGCAGCAAGGGACACGGTCAACATACACAGGCTGTCAGGCACTCTCCCTCAGTCTCCAGCACAAAATCTCCCAAAGTTTAAAAAAAAAGAAAAATATACATAAAACATTGCTTTAAATAAAATGTAAACACCAAAATAATGTATGGCTTTACAATAAAGACGAATGTATTTAAAACTTAAATTAAAAATAAATCATAAAAGTAATTTCTTCATTGAAAAAATGAAGTGCACCTTTATAAAAATGCATAAGACAATGACAGAACAATTCAACAACATTACACACCTATGGAAGTAGCAAGGGACATGGTCAACATACACAGGCTGTCAGGCACTCTCCCTCAGTCTCCAGCACAAAATCTCCCAAAGTTTAAAAAAAAAGAAAAATATACATAGAACATTGCTTTAAATAAAATGTAAACACCAAAATAATGTATGGCTTTACAATAAAGACGAATGTATTTAAAACTTAAATTAAAAATAAATCATAAAAGTAATTTCTTCATTGAAAAAATGAAGTGCACCTTTATAAAAATGCATAAGACAATGACAGAACAATTCAACAACATTACATACCTATGGAAGTAGCAAGGGACATGGTCAACATACACAGGCTGTCAGGCACTCTCCCTCAGTCTCCTGCAGCAGGTCATAAAACATGCAAATGAGGACAAAATCTCCGTGGAATTTTAACAGAAAAAAACGTCTGTTTTTGCCGACGAATAACAAACGGAAACACTCAGCAATATGTCAACACTGATAACATTGCATTTATACACAGTGCAAGACAAAATAAAAAAAAACTTCCAAACATGCTAACTAGACCAACAGACAGAGAGCTCCACAACACATCTTACCAGCACAAAATCTCCCAAAGTTTTGCCAGGAAGATGCAGCTGTATCACTACAGCGTCTTTGTGCGCCGTTAATTAAACCCCCTCCCCCGCTAAAACAGGTAACATGGAACTATTGATATTGTGGCAGAGAATATCACACATATTTTGAGAATGTTCACAAAAATAAAAAAAAATAGGAAAATAATGTGAGCAACATATTGACACAGCTACATACTCCCCTCTAAACTTCTCAAAACTGCTCCAGCATGGGGTAATAGATGGATTTCGGGTAACATTAGCATATCTCTCTGTGCAACATAAATGTCTCCCAACTAAAAGGGAAAGTGACATAAAGAAACTGGCCAGGCTTCTAATATCTACTTGCTTAAGAAAGTGCCTTATACACAATCTCATACTGATGATTAAATATCTTTTACCCTTACTCAAATGTACTCAAAAGACTGAACATTCGCAGTGAACCTAGGATTACTCTGATGACATGACAACCGGGTGTCACCTACATGAATATAGTTTTTGCAAACTCACTGACCAAATTGTTTGCTTGTGTGTTTCTCTGTGTCATCTTCTGGATAAACCTGTTAACTGGCCTGACAACCCTGCCTACCCTCGTTCTGATGTGGCTCACTGAACTACTTGGTGGTAGCCTGTCAGGTTTTAAAACTATCTTGCTAGTTTCTCCTCTGGCTGCTTGACTTTCTAGTTTTGACTGTTCTCCACTTTTCCCAGTCTCTGCTTCCCTGTTGCTGCCTCCATCTGTTCCAATGTGGGCCCCTGACTCGTCTCTGGTACTGTCACCATCACCAACATCCAGTTCATTATCACTGCAAACACTGTCATTTATTTGTGGCTCCTGAACAGCTGGGACAGTGTTATCAATGGACACTTGAAGGGGTTCTGAAGGTATATGCTCTCTCTCTAAAGAGTTTTCTGGGGAAGCAGTCTCTGCTACCCAGCTGGCAGTGCGTTCTGACCGGTCAAACTCAGACTTTTATACATTAGATGAAAGGGAGCGTACCCAGTCGACTCATGAACTGTACAGTTATACGCAAAGATTAGCGTCTGCAACATCTGTGGCCATCTTTACTCATCCCTGGGGGGTAAAGCCCTGATCATGTTCCCTAAGGTTCTGTTGAACCTTTCGGTGTGACCATTCCCCATGGGATGGTAAGGTGTTGTTCTTGATTTTTTGACACCAGCAATCTGCAACACCTCTTGAATCAACTAGCTTTCAAAATTCGCACCCTGGTCGGAATGGATCCTCTGTGGGTACCCATAGACACAAAAATACCTATCCCACAGCTGCTGCGCGATTTGTTTTGCTGACTGGTCAGAGCATTTTATTGAAATGGTCTGTCACAACAAGCACATCCACACTGTTTCCCTTGGAATCCTCTGCAGACCAGAAATCCAAGCAGACCAGCTCCAATGGGCTTGTGGTTTTGATGCTTTCAAGCTGGGCTCTCCCCTCTGGTTCCAGTGTCTTGCTGACAACACAGCGCTTGCAGCATTTCACATGTTCTCTGACATCGCGCTCCATATCAGCCCAGAAGAATCTGAGTGAACTGACCGAGTGAGAGTCTGGCCAGGTACAAGGCCCTACTCTGACCCTGGTGGCCAGCATCATCATGGATGCCATGCAGAACATGACTGACCAAGGAGGAGGGTGCCACGTACTGATGACGTTTTATTCCACTTAGAGCAGGGCTATTCAATTAATTTGGAATTGGGGCTAGTTCATGAAACTGAGGCAAAATAAAGGGCCAGAGAATATGAGTAATTATGGTAACAAATAAAGAAATTACAACAACATACTGAAGGAGTCAACATTTTGTAAATGCAGAACAACATATGCACATTGTGATGCACTAAGACACATAGGGCAAAGGCATTGTTACATTCAAATGGCAATACAATGTTGAAAAATCAGAGAGACAGACAATTAGAGAAATGCAATTAACTAACAGAAAACATCCACTTAATTGCACATAACTGTACCAACACAACTTTACAGCTCGTTATCCTCAATTGACAATGAGGAGATACATTTCAGTGTTGCAAGTAAGGAGGGAAATAATTCTCAGAAACATCAAACTGTCCCCCTTCTCCACTGGCTAAAAACAGAAATGCAGCTAATTGCTAACTAAATACAACTCACACTTTTTCCCTTCCAAAAAAATAAAATAGACTGCCCCATAAATCACACATGGACTACTACTGTACTCACTTTTGTCCATTTTAAACATAAATCAGACACCTTAACAATCAGTCTAGGTCAACCATATCACAGATATTTAAGATTGCACTAATTTGAATGACAGGCAACATCAAATGTATCTCAACCAACAAAAATAAAACTAGTCCAAGCAGATCCTCACGAAAACTTTCCCCATCGCACATAAAAGCACAGCTGTGCAACATCACTGTTATCAGTCGACTTATCCACGGCTAAAGACATCACCTCGGCCTTCCTCAGCTTGTCCAAAAGCATCTCAAAAACGTCCAATGCAAGGGATTCGACTCTCCTCATATTTGTCAGAAATTGGAATTTGCTTGATCGAATCGACAATGCTTTTTCGGGTTTTCTCATCTGTTACTACCTCCTCAATGGATGCCAGCATACACTCCTTGACTGTCTCTGAGTCTGTGGGAGACTGATTGGTCATGTGTGGTCCCCCAAAATATATGTCCGGCCGAAACTGGTAGATATTCTACCTGTTTAGCCACCAGTGTTTAAAGGGGTGCATACCGCCTCCTACTGCGCGATCGAATATACAATTAACCATAGTAATTTGCTGTATGAGACTACCCATATGTAATAACTACACTTCACTCCAAGGGCCGGTACAAAATTCCTCAGGGGCCGGACGCAGCCCTGGGGCCGCCAATTGAATAGCCCGGACTAAGAGAATCCCTACACACCCTATACAGGATGCCATCAAGTATTTTCAGCTTCTCCCACTGTTCCAGGATTTTAAGCACCTTTAATGACAGTCCAGCTCTCTCTCTTCTTGACGGCCATCTCCCATGGGTGACAAACGGCATGACGCTTGACAGCGTGGCATCTGTTCTCTGTTTATCCTGAAGCTCTTGGAGTGAGAAGACAGGGAGAGCACTCACACCTAGTGGTACTAGTTTTTCCAAGTCTTGAGCGAACCAAGGGACCACCCTTTGTTTTGAACCCTGGTCCCACTCAACATGGCCCGCCAAGACTGCAGACACCTCACCATCGGTCAGAGAACGATGTTCCAAGTCTCCTGGTAAAAGTGGGCACTCAACACTCTGGTGGTTGGCACTAACTCTAAACACCTCCTGGACCATACCCTCTTGAACTTGTTGCGACTCCTCCAGCAGTACCTGATATGGCTCCTTCATGAGCCTCTGGCAAACACGGCTTTGGACAAAGGGATGCTGAGTACATCAGCAACAATGTTCTTAGGACCAGGTATGTACTTGATGCTGAAATTATATGGTGACAACTTGGATACCCATTTTTGCTCACAAGCGTCGAGTTTGGTTTTTCTGAGGATGTAGGTTAGGGGATTATTGTCCGTCCCAACCGTGAATGTGTGTCCCTTTAGCCAATGGCTAAATTTGTCACAAACAAACCACTTCAATGACAAAAACTCTAGGCGGTGTGCAGGATAGTTGCTCTGAGCACGGGTGAGTGCCTTGCTGGCAAAGTCGATAGGGCGCGCCTTACTTTCACACTCTAGAACCTGAGATAATACAGCACCCAAGCCATCCTGCAAAGCATTCGTAGACAGAATGAATGGTCGGCTGTCAGGGTTTTCAAGTACGACAGACTCCAGGAGGGCTGTTTTCAACTGTTTGAATGAGCTGTGATGTTCCTCTCTCCAATAACTTGGGTGTAACTTCTTGAATACAGGAGCACCCCGTGCATTTCCTCTCTTCCCTTTCGGTGCAGCGGTCAGTTCAAACACTGGCTTGGCTATACGGGAACAGTTGTGTATAAACTGCTGATAGTACATGACCATGCATAATGACTTGTAAATACCAATACTAAAGGTATTTAAACATATTTGCGTCCAGAAGTTTAGGTTTGGACTAATAGATAGATCTGTCTCCCACTTTAATAGGGGGAGAGAAACTGAACCATTTCAACAGTGACATGTCTATCTTTGATAGTAGTTTTGGGGGCGAGAGTTTAAGAAAGTCTGTCATCATTGGAGGTAGATCTAAATCCATTTTGTTATCCTTAAATCGCGTCCGAATTATGGATTTAAACTGTTGATATTCAAGAAATCTATTATTGCTAATTCCTTATGGTGCCACTAAATCCTGGAACGGAATAAAGTTACTGCCCTGCATTACATGCTGTAGATGTCTTACCCCTTTGTCATACCACACAGGGAAATTTAGCGTTTTCTTATTTTGTAGGGATGTCTGGATTATTCCAGATTGGACTAAATCCGCACGGGATAGGTGAAGACCCAGACATTTTGAGAAATTCCCACCAGGCTACCAGGGAAGTGCTTATGTGAATGTTTTTAAAGCAGGTATGATACTGGAGCTGATGAATGGCATATCCGAAATTTTAATTTCCTTACAGAATGTTTGTTCTATGTCCATCCATGAGTGTTCCAGGGGACTATGATTTATCCATTTTGAGATATATTGTAGTCTGTTTGACAGTAAGTAGCTAGCAAAATTTGGCAGTTCTAAACCACCACAATCTTTTGCTTTTTGCAGAGATTTTAAACTGATTCGTTGGGGTTTAAGTAGAGGCGTGTAGTTTAGCCATGTCAGTTCTGACAGCCTGGAGGAAATATGTACACCCAGATATTTGATATTCCCTGACTTTAGTGGTGTGGTGGATATACTCTGGTCATACATTAGAGGTAAAACTATGGATTTACTCCAGTTAATGGAGTAATCAAACCCACACACAGTCACTTGCGGTGTCCCCCAGGGGTTAGTCCTTCACCTCATCCTCTTCATCCTCTACCTCATCCCCCTTGGTCAGGTCATCAGCCGCCATGGACTTTCATTCCACCGCCATCCCCGTCAAAAATCCAGAACCCTGAAATGTTCATCATCTAACCTTAGCAAATCTAAACTGTTCAGAAATGCATCAGTGTTAGAGCTAGATGGATCAATTTGCGATGTATATAAGTTTTTATAAAAATCTCTAAATGCATTATTTATTTCTTCTGCGTCATGAGTCATATTGCCAGCTGAGTCCTTTATAGAGGAAATAGTTATTTTTTCTTCAATTTTAATTGGTTGGCTAAGAATCTGCTGGATTTATTGCCTTGATTGAAGTTCTCCAGGCGTAGTCTTTGCAACTGAAATTGGGTCCTTTTATCAATAATATAATTTAATTCAAGGTTTAATTTTCTCAGATCGTTCAGCATTTGTTCCTGTGGTGAGGCAGCATGGTCAGCTTTTAATGTTTTTATTTTTTGTACTAGCTCTAATTCACGGGATCTCTCTTTCTTTTTTTGTGTGTTGCGTAGGAAATTATTTTACCACTCATTACTGCTTTTGCTGCCTCTCAAAGAAGACATGGTGAGAATCCTGGCAGGTCATTAGTTTCTATATATATCGCCCATTCCTTTTTGAAATAAATAATAAAATCTAGGTCTTTACGCAATGATGTTTTAAGTCTCCAATTTCTAGTTGGTGTTAAACTGTTTCTTTAGTAAGAGTGATAGAAACTGGTGCATGATCGCTGATAGTGATAGGGTGAATCTGAGTGTCTGAAATTTCTGTCATAATTGAGCTGCTAACCAAAAAATTGTCTAGGCTGGAATATGAGTGGTGGACTGGTGAAAAGAGTTTAAGAGTGTCTGTTGATTTACAGATACAGTGATTGCCTGCTGTACTGAGCCTGTTAACTGCTGGATTACAAACCAGGTTGAAGTACCCTCCTATTATAAGAGCTGTGTCTGAGTGAGCAGAAAGTGAGGTGAAGAGGGCATGAAAAAAGGAGGGGTCGTCAACATTCGGGCCATAGATATTAGCGATGCATAAATTAGTATTTTGAATAGAAATGTTATCTATAATAAATCGCCCCTCTGGATCTATAGTAGTAGTATTATGATTGAAGTGTGTTTTTCTATTTATCATAAAGGTAACACCTCTTTGTTTTGAGTTGAAGCAGGCTGAGTACGAGTGAGTAAACTGTGGTGAGGTGGGTTTATCTGCTGTCTTGGATAAATGAGTCTCCTGTAGTAAGACAATGTTTTATATGGCCAAGATTTTTTAACATTTTTTCCCTTGAACCAACTCCGCGTACATTCCAAGAGGTGAGCCTGTGTGTGCTAACCGTGAGCTTAACTGTTTGTGAATTCGACAGTATGAAAGTAGCGCAGCTGATTGACATGTAAACGGCGGGGAAATAGCAACATTGACAGAAAGAAACAGTGAAACAAAAACAGAGGAAATTACACAGAACATTATCGGACAGACTAGTCAGATAACCACAGTATACTGTTGAGACGTGCACTGTATTTTATAACCACATATAGCCATATATCAGTAATGAGATGAGAGGGGAAGAGAGAGAGGAAAAGAAAAAGAAAAAGAATAATAAAGGATGTTAATCACAGTGATACAGTGGTTTGTTGGATTCCTAGTAGAGCCAGGGAGTGGTGTCTCGGTCGCGGTAAAGCTGGCCATCAACGTAAAGTTTATCCACCGCGATGACAGGCCATGATCCCTGTCCAATAAGCTTCTTCCTTATCGGGAACAGGACTCGGCGTCATTCCAAGATATCCCGGGGAAACTGGTCGTTCACGCTGAAGTTCGTTCCTCTCAGCTCCCTGCCACGTCTTGTAACCAGTTCCTTCTGCTTGAAGTGTTCAAACTTCGCGACGATGGGCCTGGGTTTCTGGTTCTCCGGTTGCTGTCCTCCCAGGCAGTGCACCCGATGGAAGCCGATGTTCTTCACGTTGTCGGCGGGGAGCTTCAGGTGATTTTGAATGAAGCTTTTTACGGTGTCCTCTGGGGCTTCGTCCGCCTGCTCCAGGATGCCTGAGATGACCAGATTGTCCCTTATACTACGAGCCTGGAGATCGATGATCGCTTCTCTAATGTTTTTATTTTCATTCCCTCCGTGAGAGATTTAACCGAACCTCTGAGAACCTTGTTTTCCGCCGTGAGCTCAACCACCTGTTTCTGACTGTACTCCAGGGATTCCCGCAGAGACTTAAACTCATTGTGAAGAACTTCCACCAGAGATAATCGGGCATCAACGCTAGACAGTTTCTTGTCTATTGAATCCAGGATATCTGTGAAATCACTGCCTTGTGAGGAGACTGCTCCAGGTGAGTCTTCTGTGCGATTTCTCTTGGGTTTCCCCATGGTCACTCGGTGAAAACACTGGTCAATGTAAGCTTCAAGGTCTTCCAAACACTCGTCTTCTAGTGATTGTATTGTTATTAGTATTGTTATTTGGCTTAAATTGGCGGATTGTCTGATTAATGAAAAGTTTGTTTAGCTACTCGCCAGCATGTTCAAATTGCACCAAGTCTCACGAGACTACACCTCACATCCCGTGTCCACCCACCGGTCTAAGATATTTTCAAATATATAACTCCACACAACTGTCACTAAAGCTTTTGAATTATTCATCCTTGCCACCATTGTGAGGTGTCAAGAGGAGTCTTGAAAAAGCTATATCTTGTTGACTCCTTTCAAATGACTGCAATGTGGCAAAGATCATCATTAAACAAGGTGACTCTAAAAAATTCCATGCATACATGATAAGAATACATTAAGTTATTCATGCATTATGTGTGTATTTTTTCAGCTTGACCCAATGGCCTTTGATGTCCTCATAGGACCAGTCTGTGACAAACGGCAGTGGACACTTGTGGTGAGAATTTACATACACTACCATATAACCACGTGTAGGTAGTGTACTGAAATAACATTTTGTACTGTTGTACTGAAATAACACTTTGCACTGAACTGACATAGCTAAATACTGGAATAACATATAGCTAAATAAATACTGACACCTATATAGCTTGACATACGTTATACTTACGATTTTATAACAAATCTTGCAGAGCCTGCACTACGTGCATAAGACTAATTAACATACAGACAGTAGATGTCACAAGATGTGCTGCTCAGAACAAATTGTTCCGCTCAGAACAAATTTAGCCTAGGACAGCAAAATAATTACACAATAACGATTACGATAAGTCCAGACACATAGTCATGCGTTTCACCCAGGTACAGACCGCACCCACCATGCGGGATAAATAGCGAATGAACTATTGTACCAGGTTCCTGTCCTCTGCGCGATCCAGCCCTGGTTGGTGACTCGTGAGACAGAAACTCAGAGACTCTGTAAGTATTGTTATTAGTTGGAGCAAATAAACATGATTTTATTGAATGCATTGAACTCATGACTGTTTTCTCCCTCTCAATAAACGAACACACGGCGAGGACATGGCCGAGATCTAGTACGAGAATCCTGCCGAACAGTAGGAGTGACCAGACTCTGTGTGTGTGGTATACATAGCATCATGATTTACTCTGATAATTAATCCTGTCTACATGACTTCACATATATTGTGAAGGTCATTTATCCAAAGGAGAAGCGTTCACTTTACATCGACCCCTTTGGTGAAACCCCTGACCACGTAACAAAATGCAAGAATATGACGAGGCAAGTTTCATAAATCAGTAGTGATGTCATTAAAGGTTCTTGGTTACAAATAACAACAGTATTCTGCTATTCCACAGAGCGTTCATGAGACACAAATGCCTCCACATCTCACGTTGGACTTGTGATCAAATAAGCCATCCCTGTCAGCAAGACTCAACATCCTGTGGGGCATTTGTCTGCCAGGTATGAGGGCAACGGACTCTTTGTTGAATACAGCTATTGGATGTAACTGATTGTACTGTGTTTTGTGTAGTTTGCAGAGCTTCTTATAACTGGTGGGAAGCTGGATTTCCATACAGATGAGGCTGCTATCATTCAGTTGAGGAGGGAAATAGCTTATAGTCTGGTCACTGATTCAGGTATGATTTAGTTATTTCAACATATCATATGTATCACATTGTCATTGAGAAAATAATTGTATGTGTGATGTGTTAGAAAATTGGTCAGAACTATTTAGAGCATGTGGCAATGAATGCCAAAGTCCAGGGAGAAACAAAGATGAGCACGATGACTGGGTAAGCATAACCTGACAGTTCTGTTTGCCTACAAATGTAATGTATTACTAATCTGCTGCCATGCTTCTCCTCAGATCCAGTGTTCAATATGCAGTTTCTTGTTCCACTGGATTTGTGTTGGGAGGCCACCATTGGAGCATGACTTTTTCTGTCCAGCGTGCACACTGTAAAAGTAGAAAAAATGGGGTTATGAATTATTCTCGACCATACTATGTAAGTGCCTGGAGATCATTTTTGTTATGTAATTTGGCGCTATACAAATACAATAGAACTAAAAAATTGAATTGAAATATTCATTGATTATTGCTTACACATTGTGGGCTCAGTAAAGTGATCCTCTGTTAGGGGATTGAATCCTTTGGGAATTTTTTTTTTCTCTTTAATGCCTCCTCTTGCAATAAATGCTTGACAACTGATAAGTTATGATTGTATTTTTGATCATTGGGTATTGTGTAAAGCTCTTAAATAACACGGTATTGACGAGCACCTAATGGGAAATTTTGAGGTCTGAGTGGTGCGTCTGTATTTTAACTATCCAATATAGTTACACAAAATGAAGTAGAGTGACAGTAAAGTCCATGCCCTCAGTTCTGCCTTTATTTTCCTCTTCCTGTGGCTCAGCGTAAGCAAGTAATGATTGAGCGTGTTTTGACAGTATATAGTCCATGTGACATGGGAGTTCAAATCAAATGTCCATGTGACATGGGAGTTTCAAAGTCAATGTGTATTTCATAATTTCAGCATTGTAGATCATGGAACATTGAATCGATATTTCATTCCATGCAGTTGTTTGGTTCATTCCTTAAGAGTCAATGGGACATATTACACAGAGGTTGAGATTGGTGTCATATTTTATTTTATTCATTTGTGGTACTTAGTTATTCAGAGTACATGCAGAAAACGGAGAATGCTGTGTAGTGAGTAGCGACTGTCGACCTCAAGTTCTGTTTTTGCACTTTGCAGAAACCAGTTCATGAAATGTGTCGCACCAGATTGAGCCTGTGTGATGTCATTCAAGTCATTTATACTTGTTATATGATTTAAATTTGGTCAAAGAGTAAGAGTAACAAAGATACTGTTTGACAATGTCATAATCTGGTTTAGAAAGATGTCAATTCTTATCTGGACAAAACACAAGATGAATCTATAAATTTAAGTAAATGTATAAAAAAAACATGTTGCTCAGTGCACGAGTTCTGTGTCTCCATGACAACTGTTGACAAACTGAAGAATTTCGTGAACGGTGTTTGTATCTAAGGGTGCATTTTTTGGCTTAATACATTAAACTTTGAAGTTGTCTCTGTCTCTCTGGTTCTCAGACACAGCAGGTCAGGACCATTTATGTGCAGGTACACTCAACCATGTTGACCTTGCAGGAAGTGAGTGTCAGTCTGAGACTGGTGCTCCTCGCGAACGACTGTGCAATGCCTCCCAAGATCAACCTTTCCCTCTCGCCTTGGGTAACGTCTTCTCTGCCCCGGTGGACGGACGCTCAAAGCACATCCCCGACCGGGACTCGGAGCTGATGAGGCTGCTGCAGGACTGTCTGGGAGGAAACACGTGCACCTTGATGATCGCCTGTCTTTCCCCTTGCAGAAAACCACTATGAAGAGAGCGTGAGCATGCTGCACCATACCAACGGATCCAAGAGCATCCAGAACAGACCTCCAATCACCGAGGACCCAAAGGACCCTCTGCTAAGAGAAGATCAGGAGGAGATCAGGAAGTTGTGGGCCCTCATCTTTGGCCAGCTGGCCACTGCTAACATTTCAGGTAAGTGACACGTTTTTTAGCCAGATATTGCCAAAGGATTTAAATGTAAGATGTTTAATAACAGGAATGTAAAACAAAGCTGCAGGAGGACATCCAAGCTCTCTTATCTGGAAAAGGCCTGAGCCAGCAGGGGGAGCACTCTCCCAAAGAATGACAAGAGAAAATGGTCTGCACACAGCAAAGAACCGTGTGAATAGGTTACATATCAGTTTCAGTGGTTGTCTTTCTGTCAAGTAGCACAAGTGTCTCAATCCTCCTGACAAAGTCTGAGCAAACACTGGAAATTCCAGTGTTTGGTGTTTGATTATATTCTGTTGTTGTGACCCATCCTGTTCACTGACACTGCTGTGCACTGTTTGGTTTCCCATCATCAATGAGCTTGTGCTGTGTGACGCAGGCTGCTGAAGAAGAGCTCCGCCCTAAACCTGACCGGCTGTGCTTCGGTCCAACTGGGGAGACTTCTCAGACCAAGGTACCGTCCACCACCATTATCACCAATCATCCAAACGAAAATCAGGAATCCAACACTACCTGTATCCATGACCTTATATTATTTCTTAAGTGAAAAGTTAACAGCACGTTATGAGAAAGTCATTGGATGTTATTTCCTTGTGTTGGTCAGTCAGCCTGCTCCACCTTGTGCTGATGTCGGTGTTCAACAAGGTCCAGGCAGAGACAAGCTCATAGACCTCTGGACCTTTGTGGCCTTCTGTGCACTACAATCGGGAACACATGATCATCAGCACTGCTTGTACTTAATATCTCTTCCTCGTGCCTTTTCAACATTGTGCCGTGGCTATGGAACATGTTCTGTGATATAATGGCTCTTTACACACAGTTGATTCTACTCCCCACTCTTCTCTGCAGGCTGCAGCGGCTGGAACAGGAGGCGGTGGGAGGAGAGCAGGCCAGGAACAAAGAGACAGAGAGCAGAGAGTGAAAATGTGCTGTCAAGCGAATACAATTTTATCCAGGAAGAAGTCCATGCAGAAAGTCACATTCTGGGCAAGGTGGGTTATTAATAATAAGGATAATCATATTTATATAGCGCCTTTCAAGGGACCCGAGGACGCTTTACATTTCACACAAACACTTTACTTTCTATGTGGTAAATCCATATTAAACAAAATATTAAACATAGCAGAGTAGTTTTTAAATACTTAAAAACGTGTCTGGAGTGCACATTAAATGTTGTTCATTGAAAAGAACTTGATACTGGACATATGGCTGTAAAAGACCACGGCCGTGTCTTGTATACATCGTCACGCTGTATTGCTGCAGATTGTAAGGCAGAGCAAAGTGAAAAGTGAAAGCAAATATTCTCTGTGAATAGAATATGTTTTTTATTTCTTCAACCTCTGTTGATCATCCTGCAGCTCCTACACAAACAATGCTAATGTTGCTGGCCACGCCTCCTGCTGCTCAATGGCTAGGCAATTTGGTTTCACAATAGGTGTTTGTAGCCCCGCCCACAGGACCTGAAACCTTTATAAATACAGGAGGTCAAACTCAGTCAACCACACCTTTTTGTTTTGTTACTTAACAAACAAGACAGTGTTATTGCATCACTGCATCTGAATTTTAACTACTGTTTTTGCTACAGATAGCTTTTACTGCTTTTTTTCTTTTCACGACGGCTCAAAATGCTCAGAAGAGCTGGTACATGTATTTATGTATTTGCCAGTGTTATTGATGTTTCATTTAGTGGAATCATCTCCATTTGAGCTTAATAGTTGGCAGAGTGTGTTCGTCTGTGCTCCCCTCTGACTTTGTGAGTTGTTTCAAATGATTTCAACCAAGTTCTTAAATATATCATGAACAAAACTATTAAGATGTCACAATGAGTATTATGACACACTGTCCCATGTAAAGTTTGATGTGCATGGTCTGTTTTCTCTCTCTCACAGTGAGAAGGAACGTCGCATCATGTACTGCCTGCGGTGTTAAAAAACCCAGGACATACGGAGTACCCACCTGACCAGGGTGTGTTATGAAGAACAGCACACCTGAGGAGAGGCAGGCAGAGTTGCAGAGGGCCGAGGAGAACACACCAAGAATTGGACCCGCGATCGGAGAGTCTATGGCCGTGTCCGAAATCACCCCCTAACTACTATATAGTGCACTATATACCGCCTTCGCCATTTTGCAGTGGTGTCCGAAATCACCCCCTAGATTTCATATACCCTATATAGTGCACTGAATGTATCCCAGAATGCATCGTGAAAAGTAGTGGACATCCGATGGTCACTAACCGAGCAATATATACCATGATGCATTGCGCTCGCTGCAGAGACGACGGCGGCGCAGCGTGAGCTTGAGCGCGTCTCACAGCAGGAACACGTCTCAGCCTTCTCTCTGTTCTTGCTTTATTTTGCCTAATTTTTGTAAAAAAACATTGAATAATGGTGAAAAATAAATAATATTAAATATTAAATAAATATTTTAAATATAATAGGATCGTCCACGGGCCGGGGGCGTTGTAGTTATGTCATAATCCTACGACAAAAACGTAATTACCACCACGACTCAAGTAGTGTCCGAAATCGTAGCTGGTGAGTGCACTATATAGCCCACTACAACAAATTCCTTTATAGTGAGTAGGGGGAAGTGAATGAGTTGGTGATTTCGGACACAGCCTATGACAACGCTGAGATGTGCAAGCTGTACACCCACAGAGCTAGAAGACTGATGTTCCTTAAAGATCTGCGCAGGAAAGGTAAACTTCCACTCTATGTCAAAAAATGAATGGCAATGTCCTGCCGGTGTCCCAAACTCCACACAATGGACTTGCGTCCCAGTTAGGGGGTATGGTGGCAGGTAAAAGTCAGTGGATATCAAGTTGTGTTGAGGCGACTGTTCCTGAAGGTGGCGCTAGAGAGTTAGAGTTAGGTGGGGGATCCAGGGTATTGCCATTGGACACTGGTATCCCTAGCCCGCCCTAGGGAAGTGAGCCTCCGAAAGCATCCAATTCGCGATACTTTGTCCACTTCATTCACTTTGCCATTTTTGTGTGTCCATTTCGTGTAACTTGTGTGCATATCACAGAACTTGTCATTAATTACAGTTAATATGTCCATTTGAAGGAATTTTTGTCCACTTTGGGTAATTGGCCTTTTTTCACACTGGTCCAAAAAGCGACATCGACGAAGGCGGGGGGCTTCGTGTCGGGTCGAGTTGCAGTCGTCCGATTGCATTGAAACTCGTTGTCCGCACAGACTCGTCCAATGGTAATACCATCGGTCAGGTGCAAGGTATTGCCATTGGACGCTGTGGTTACTAATGTAACCCTAGTTCAGAAGTTATTGCCATTGGACTTTTGTCCTCTTCAAATACCGTAGAGCTGGTATCCGGGTATGCCAATTGGACAATGGCAAGTCATTGCCATTGGACACCATTGAAGGTATTGCCATTGGACACTGGGTGCCAACACATTATGAAAGTACTGCTTTTGTACAAAATGGAGTCAGCATGTCTGTGTTTTTTCTGCTTTTGGACAAAATGAGTACATTTGTCAGTTTATTTTTTGTTATGAGAGTAATATGAATGAAAATGTGTGCAATTACAAAATGCACAGGACTCAGTATTCACAATTTAACCATTTATTTTAAAACACAATATAAAACCAACACCACACACTATTGGAACCATAGAAGCATAAAAATCTTCGTTTATCAATTGGAACGCCCTTTGCTCCGTCCTGGGACCGAAGTGATGGGACTGGGTGGGTGGAGAGTGCCATTTCCGTCTCCTTCGGGAGATGGGCTCAGTTCCCCTCCACCCAGAACCCCCATCACTCCGGTCCCCAATCCGCAGACCTAACCCTAATTTTGGGCACTAACCCTAATCACAGTCTCTACCCTGATCTTGACCCTAAGTAAGGGCTGATCCAATGGGTTTGGGGATTATGGAGTTAACAGGCTTCATGAAAAAAATAATCAGAGTTAAGAGGAGGAGCTCAGCAGAGAGTATAAAGGGAGCAGCCCCAGTAAGGGAGCCCATTTCTCACACGCACATCGAGCTGACAGGATCGCTCAAGCTGTACTTTAATCCCATGAATTTACTTGAATACTATGAATTTTGTGTCCCGCTGGCCTGATGAAGACCAAGTCGGTCGAAACGTTGCCAAAGAGATTCAGACACCAATTCTTTTTAAAAACCTTTTTATTTTGTAAGGCAAAGTCTTGCCTACTTTTGGTAAAGTACATCTATACTTACTTCAATTTGAACTCACTTTGCTCCGTCCTGGGACTGAAGTGATGGGACTGGGTGGGTGGAGAGTGCCATTTCCTCCTTCGGGAGATGGGCTCAGTGTCCCCTCACGTAAACCGGCCAGGTCCTCCACTAAGGAAGTGAGCTCCCGAAACCGTACGTTGGCAAGAAGCGGCCATGTAACCAATTGGACACTTTTCGTCCCCCCCTTCCCTGGCCCCCCGGGGGTCCTAAAAATAGGCGGTTGGCGTCCATGCACTCGCTGGGGGCAGGTCGAATCCCCCCGGGGCCCCTCTGGAAAAATTTGCCCCGCGGAGACAGGCCGCTGCAGCTGCGCGCCGGTCCACAGGGTTTCTCCCTCTCCAGTGGGGTATTGGCAATTGCCAGGGAAACTTTCCCCTGCAGGGGGTGGGGGGTTAATGCCATTGGACACTTTCAGTTGCAGGGGAAAGGGAAGATTCCACCTCATTGTTCAATGGCAATACCTTCCCATTGGAATCCACAAAAATACTCTGAGCTGTTTGGGGGTCTTCCCAGAGGGTCAGAAACCCCAAAATTCAACCCGGTGCCCTGCTGCGACCACAAAAAAAATTTAACCCACTTTTGCCTTTTTGTCCTCCAAAGGGGGTGAGACACAGAGTCCAACACCCTCTGATGGAAAATCTTGTAATCTGAGCAAACTTTTTTTCTAGCGCTCGAGGGTTTACGGGGCTGAACGATGTTGACGTACGCACGGTTTGGAGCGGTGCTACGGTGGTTCCACGTTTCTAGGACTTTGGTGCACTCTGCGGGAGCGTGTCCACTTGCAATTCAAAATGAATGGTGTTTAAAAATAGGGAAAATCCCACTCTAAAGTCCTGAAGTTGACAGCATCGTATCTTGGCCAAAAAAGGCCCCGAAGTCAGCATGTGAGTTTTGGGGCAATTGGACTATTGGCCCCTGGGGCCACTGGTACCCCTCCCCCAGAGTCGGCAAGTGAGTTTTGGGCGAAAAGGGGCAAATTTCCCAAAGTGGACAAAAAGTCCTCCAATTGGACATATTTACTGCACTACTGTACTACTATGACAAGTTATGCAATGTGGACAAATGTTCCACGAAACGGACACAAAAAAATGACAAAGTGAATGAAGTGGACAAAAAAGTCCATCAATTGGACAGGTGTCCGAGTTAGGGAACTGGTCGGGGCCCCACTGTCCAATGGCAATACGCCCTGGGTATCGCCCGGTGGTCCATCCGTGCTCCTGTTACCGCACACATTCTGTGGCTTGTCTCCATTTCACCCTTCTCTCTTTGTTGGCTGTACAATAACTTGCTATTAATCGTTTTTGTTGAGATAAATAAACGAAAAATCATAATAATGCTATAGCATGGCACTTCCTGTGGTCGCTATACAGACCACTGGTCGCTACCACAAATCAGCCGCTGGTGGTACGGACCAGTCGTTTGGTGGTCGGTACCTGCCACCCAGTGGTCCGGACCAGTCACCAGGTGGTCCAGATGGACGCTTTAAGTGGTTTCATTTTCTATATAGCCTATAAATATATTTTGTTGTTGATTAGGCCTAGATTTATATATACACGTAGCCTGTGTGTGTGTGTAGGCTACATATATCACCATAATAAAAAATAACAACAAAAATAAGAAATTCTCTTTAAAAATAACTTATAATAACGAAATAAAAACAACAGAACATGGAACTGGATTAAAACAACCACACCAACTCCACGCCTCATGAATAATCGTCCCCATAACCTTTTCCGCCTGGAACCTTGGAATTCCCTCCAACCTCTCTAGGATGTCCACTGTGGCCTACATAAAAAAGATAGAGAGAGATGACTATCTAGAAAAAGATGGATCAATTACAAGAGAGAGGACAAACTGACATCTATATTGACATTGAATTAACATACATTTGTATTTATGTGTGATTAAGAGAACAATATAACCTAAATACTGTTACAACATTAGATGTGGGATATCAGTAGAGAGCATAGAAATGACTCCTTTACTCAAAAGATATTTGTATATACCTCTGGCAGAATCCCATCTATAATGATGTCAACATTCCTCAAGTCAGTGTAGTCCAAAGACAATGCCTTCTTTACGAGTTTGATTAGGTCGTCAAGCTGTTGGATACAGTGAAAGTGAATTATTATCTACTGCACTTTCATAAAATCACACAAAAATGTATATATATATATATATATATATATATATATATATATATATATATATATATATATATATATATATATATATATACATACACACATTCATACACACAAAACATAATAAAGAAAGACACTTACGTATTTTTCACTGAAGGCAGATGGTCTCCCATTAAGGATCTGTTTCAGAGTTTGGTTTCGGCCAGGGTTCTGCCACAGGAACATCCCGTTGGACTTCCTTTTACTACTTTGCAACATTTTGTTTAGTGCCTTTAAGAATGACATTCAGTTGAGAACACTGTGCAATATTTATCTGAACAAGAATAATAAATGGTACAAACCTTAATTCTGTCCTTTGAAATATGGCCTTTCACTCCTTGGCTCCTGAGGCAGGTCAAAGTACTGCAAAAATAAAAACAAATATAAAGTAATACAGTACGGTGTCACATTTGTCAAAGAACTGTTATTGGCAAACATATTAAAGTGGCTTTCGATTGATTAAATAAGTGGGAGAAGCCTGTTGACTCAGTTTGTCAAACCTGGTGAATGAGTACGGCTCAGGCAGGTCACATCCGCATGTGTGAAAATGTCTGATGACAGGTTGGAATTGGCACAGTCCTTGTGCAACCAGCCATTGCAAGCTTCGTACTTGACCCAATCCTCCTTTTGAACATTTGGATACAACTCCCTGCAGTTTCAAAGACACAAATGAATGAACATGTAACAACTAGAGAGATGCCTTCTTTCTTTGGGCCTAATTCAGACTGCAGTGTTCAATCGCCAGCTGACATGACATGAAATATTACTTTACACCTACCACATCCAGTACGGCTGTTCATGGTTATCTTTCTGGTGGAATATTGCCAATAGATTCAGTGCAGCTGACAGTGCACAAGTTAATAGAAATTATGTCTCACCATAGACATCAATTCCAGTGAGAAAATCTACACATACAACAGGGGCCAGAAAACTTACACTGAGAAATGAAACATTAACAGGTTCACATTTTTAAAGTTATGCTGGCCCATCCAACCTCCAATTTGTCCCAATTACATGTTATATTATATAACGTCAGTTCAGCACTACCTGTTACACAACATAATTCCCCTCAATTCTTTGTGATTCGACAATTCCACTTATTACTACTTTACATTCAGACACAGACTTTGATGAGCTACAGATTTGTGTAAAGAAACATAATATAATCAGATGTACATCTTATGGGATCATACTTTTTCCTATTGTAACGTGAGTGAATACGTGAGACTCCGGCTCCTTTCACTGATGTTTTAATGTCGCACATCTTAGACATCACACCGTAGAACTAAAATACAGACATGAAATTAGCTTAACACAATTATCCAAAAGCACATAAATCCTTCACGGCAAATAAAATGAAACAAACACAATACTATGGGGTTGATGTGGTTAACCTTGATCTTGCTGGTAGAAATCATAAATATAAACCCTTAACAAATAAAATGTGGCTTGTCCTCAGCAGCACCGCTAGCTTCTGGCAGCTCCCGCAGCTTCCGGGAGCTTCCGGGTGAAATCATAGAGATCAAGAAGGAAGCAACAGGTAGATCACAAGATATAACACGAGGGTCCACCTTGAGGTCATAAGTGGAATTGCAAATTCAGTCTACAGAGCAAGAAAACACTGCCTGCAGTTACACCTATGTTTGGCAAGTTTGGAATTGATGAGGTACAGCTTTAATCAGAGTCATCAGAAAGAGTTATTACCTCTGATACTACTACTAAAGTGAAGGAGTTCTGTGAATGCGGCTATCCTGACCAAAATTTTGTACCTTTTCTGCCCCTTTCCACTGCTGTCATAGTAACTGCAGGCATGGATTGCTTCTTCCATGCATGACTCGCGCACCTTCTTCCCCTTCAAAAAGAACATTGAAATGGTTCATTTTACCTCTAACTATATTCTATAAGCTGCAGAGATATTCATATAGTGTATGCAATTAAATAGAGAAGAGTGGTGATCTTCACTTAAGATTATCACAACCATACGATGTGTCGCCAGCTGATGTGCTACAGTATTCACATCACCTCAGGAATTGCATCTGCAATTAAACAGGCTGCATGGTAATAATAATAATAATAATAATAATATGATTTATAAAGCGCTTTTCATGCACCCAAAGCGCTGGTACATCCTGAGATGGTCCAGTTGGATTTGGTTTAGGGGTTCATTCGTCATTTATGTTCCCCTGATGTCAAGCTCTGCTGACTGGCATGAATGATATAAAGATCATCAATGTTTGTATAACATGGAAATCATATTATAGTAACTATTTATATAGCACCTTTCATAAATAAAAATGCAGCCTACAGTGCTTTACAATACAGCATTAAAAAATGAGTTATAGCCTAACCATAATCTCTCTCAACAATAGCAAGTTTGTAAATTATTTGACAATACAGAGCAATGCTCCAGATTTTATCTTTAACAAAACAGTACTCACGGTGCAGACTAACACACCACAGTTGACACCATCCTTCTGTCTCCATTGGTCCGGATATGACACAGACCATTCCTTCAGGCTCCATATGTTTTCAAATGCACAGCTAAAAATAAAGGATGTGACATTCCATTCTATGTCTTTTACTGTAACTATATTTAAAGGAGCTATGATATTCTAAATGATTGTCCTGTATAACAAGCCAAACTTTATTCAAACAAACAGATTTTAAATACCATAGGATATCCAAGTCCTTTGCAGAAATGGCTGTGTACACTTCCAGGGAATCGTAGATTCGGATCTCTCTTTTTGAGCCATTTAAAACCTGTCAACACCATGGGCATTATTTTAATCATGGCATGCACCTGATGCAGGTAACAACTACATTAGCCTTTTAGGGGCATCCACAGTGGGGTAAGGGGTGTACCTAGTTACCTTGACATCAGGTTAGAATCTGGCCCCCGACCTTCGTCAAATCATTCCCCTTTCAGTTACCCGTTATCTTTCTTGTCTCTCATCTTTGAACTGTCTATCAAAAGGTATAAATGTCCCCTAAACAGTCTTTAATAAAAAAATAAACAGCTGTTTACTTTTAGTGCAATGCTCACCCAGAGAATTAAGTGATTCCTGGTTTCTGGTGTCTGATGGCCAACAACTCGAGGAAACAGAACCGTTGAGTCTTGCTTTAATCCCTTGAATTACAAAAAATATACATACACATCAAATTACTGCTGCAGCATTAGGGTAGTTGGTTACTATTACATAGTGTATTTCTATTAAAATCAAGCAAAAAGGAAGAACATGCAGACAAAACACCTGGATGCATTGCAGATGCCGGGAGCTGATAGATTCCCCTCTTAGCCAGAGGGTAAAAGATCAAAGAACCTGTAAAGTGATCAAAGAACAAGCTTGCTGGTAGCAGTTCACGGTTTCTGTGTGAAATTCTTTACAAAGTTATCAGTAAAACGTATCTTACATTCTGCACAGGTCTTGCCAGCTGGAGTACTCTCGCATTGACTACCTGTAAAAGAGAAAGAAAAGCTATTTGGTGGCACTAAATTCCACATCACATGTGCTGCAGTCTACTCACATCATCTGTAAGCCAAGAATATGAGACTTGAGGGGCATCTTGTAAGAGAGCTTGAGGGCAAACACTTTCAAAGTCTGTCTGGTAAATAAAAGCCTGGTCCACTTTCACAATGGTGTAGTCTTTTGCAGGTGTCTTGTACATGTCAGACAGTTTCAGTTTTTTTGGGAGGAGGTAAAATTGTAAATGAGAGAGAGAAATGTAAGGAAGGAATTTTAAAGAATATTGACATTTGTTTAATTTGTGGGTTCGCATTTGTCAAAATATAAGCTAATGCTCAGCAAGTCTATGAATGGAGAAAAGAATACTGTATGTTCAGCAGCCCACACTTAAACGATTTGATTTAAATACTGTACACACTTCAAAACAATGATACATTTTTTTTACATTACCTTGTGCTCTTTATGTATCTGGAATTGGCCTATTGAGAACCTCTTTATGGGCAGGACTTGTTCTTTGCATTCGTCTGGGATTTCTGCAGCCTTATTTGTGCTTGGGGCAAATGTAATCACCTCTGCAGGGAAACAATATCCTAAAAAACATAATTAAGTTATTTCTGTAATTTTCAAAACAAATTAGAAATTGCAATATGTCACACAATTACCTGTACTGAGTGTCAGCCGTCCATCTGAACTCATTTGAAATTTGTCGTTGGTGTGTTTTTCCATGTTTTTCACAAACTTCTGATTTATGATGTCAAAGTGAAGATGGAAGACCAACCTTGAACAAAACATGAAGTGCGTTTCCTTCATTTGGCATAGGAAGTACCTGTCGTAAGAGAGGAATTCACATAACTGTACAGATCAGGTACGATGTTGAGGCTGCGCAGTATATACTCTGGCCGAGTCAGATTTTTTTTGATGAAAGCGTAGCGTTCTGAAGACCCTGTAATGGGATGTGGCCTTTGAAATCTATCTTCTGATATGTTCTGATCCTTTTGAATGTCGGTCTTGCTCCTCCTGAACGTAAGATTTTTTGCCTAAGGAAGTTGCACTTTTAGAGTGTTGTCTTGTGCTGCCTGTATGTTTTCCTGTGAAGCCTCACAAAGCCTTCCATCATGAGGATGAAAAAACCTTTGTGCTGTTCTGTTGTTTGTTTGTCTTGCAACCCGACCAGCAACAGCAGAGATGTAAATGTTTGGAGGATGTGCAAAGCTTAAAAGGCCATCTGCATGGTCCCTTTCTTTTCACTTTCCTGCCACAAAAGAGGGGAGCAATGATATACCACAGAGTGAGGGTAGCCCATGTGCAATACACCACCTAGATGGAGACAAATTATGATTACTGATGTTACCAATACAGGAAAACCTACTGTTAGTTACAAAATGTTTTTATATTAATATTGAATCATTCTTAACTCCTAAGATTAAATAACTAACACTGTTATGTGTTGAAATGAGTATGTATTTGTATCTGGACCCCCTGTTCTCTGCAGCTTCATGAACATTTTCGGATAAACATCCTTGTAGATAAGCATCTCTTCAAGTCTGTTCATCAAATCTGTCTCAGATCCCTCTGTTGAGACACCCAGATCTGAGCAGGCCTTAATAAGCTCACTCTTGCTTGCCTGCAGTTGCCATAAAAAATAAGTGAATCACAAATGCTATAATTTGGAAAAATATGAACACTGTCGGTAGAAGAAAAAATAAATAAGTATATGTATATATATATATATATATATATATATATACATATACATATACACACACACACACTTCTTCCAAGTACGGGTTGTGGCTTTTCAAGTCTTAACAGAAGCAAAGAAATGTTCAATTGTTTTCATTATCATTTAACAATACACAATTTCACATTCCTCACTTATTGCAGCTTCAAGCTAGTGCACCAATCGCGGATGTACAATAACAAATCTTCACAGATTCCACTTATTATTTCTTTCCCAAGTCGGTTCCACTTTTCTGTGATGTTGACAGACAGGTCATCGTCTTTCACATCTTTCACATGAGGTCTTTTCAGCAGACTCACTAGTTAAGAAAACAAAGTAGTGAATAAGATTTTAGGGTCATGTCTTGCAATTTACCAAAGTCAAATGATTTTTCTCCATAAAAAAATAAGAAAAAAATAGATGAACTGAACATATTCTAAACTGAATTGTGGCCAATAGGGTGCATGAACTTGAAAATTATGTAATTACAATTATTTTGACTGATATTGCAAAATGTGGGTGGTGGCCACATCTGTAGCAGAAGAACTCGTATGAGTAGGCTGTCAGTGCGGAGTAGTGGAAAAAAGCCCTTTGTATGGTATTGTGGTGGATTTTTATGTTGAGCTGATGTTCCATGGCAGTGATGAACCGTCCGATAGCAGTGTTGCTCTGTTAAAAGATAAGTGATTAGTTGTATTTTATTTAGAACATAATTAACCACAAATCAACGCCATTACATGTTGATAGGCTGTCCAGTAAAATAAATATTGTATTACCTTAAGCAAATTGGTTATGAATGAACACAATTGAAGGCTTAGAAATAGACAGTTGTTGAAGTTGTGGAATCCTGTCAAATAATTTTGGAACCTGACTGGTGTCTTGCAGACGGGGCAAGTTTTGATGTACACATGGACACCTAAAAAGAAGAAAATAAGTTAAATTTGACATTCATCAATGTGTTTTTTCTCATTATTATAAAAATAAATTATTTTTTAAAAGTTATTTAGGCAAACAAACCTTTGTGAACTGTAAGAATCCCGTAAATGATTCCCTTTTTTGTAACCTGTTTCTCCTGCATTAGATCTGGTGGTGTAGGACCGGGACAGTAAGGGCATTTGGTTTTCTCTGAGAATTTCTGGGGGATATTTGGTGCTGTGTTTTGCATCTCTTCTGGTAATTTTGGAGGCATTCTTTTGGACTTCCACATGTATTCAGCAATATTTCTTATTTGCACTGAAGTTATGTGATCATTCCTTTGAAAAAGCCCAGGCTCCATATCTTCAGCAAAACTATCAGTGTCAATGTCTGTGAAATATATGTCCTTGTCCATGTTCACATGCAAGAGATGTTGTTTCTCCTGAAAGGTCCAGCACATTGGCACATAAATGTGGACACACATTCTGTTCATGTTGCCTCTGCATCGGCATGTCCATTTTCCAGTGACAGTGTCCAGTGTCACTCTTGTCCTTCCAAAACTGCACCATCTGTCTACTTTTGCAGTATAAACAGAAAAGTACACTATATGGCCCGAGTAGCCGTGTTCCTCAAAAAAGAATGGGTACACACATGTAGTTCCATCTTGTGTGGCTTTATCATTTAACTGACTGCATTCTTCTTTATTGGAGCTGGAGATTAACCCATTTTCAAACATCTCCTTAATAGATGTAGTCTGTAGCAGAGGAAGTTGTTGCTGCGACTTGAAGTTTTTAACCCTTTCGAGATTCATACATTCTCTGCCTGTCGCCATAGCCATGAATTCTCTGCACCCTGCTCCTTCGTAATCGAGGCTCTGTCTACTGAAGGACTTGCACATGCGGATTATGGTCCGTGGTCCAGATCTGTCCTGAGCTGTAACAAATATTCCTCTGTGTTCATCAACAAGGAATACTGGTTCTGAAATCTGCTGGTGTTTGTCCAACTCATGCTTCCTCAATGTCGCTGAAGTTGAGAAGCATGCAGTACAGGATGGACATTGAAATAACTTTTTCTTCAGTTTGCCAAAATCCACTTTTCCTTCCTTTTCTTCCCTTCCCATTCACACAGCTCATCTCTGGACAAAGGGAGGACAAATAGATTAACGGCTATATGTGGCATGAAATCTTCTCAAATATTAAGAATGTTATGTCATGTCATACCCCATTACAAAATACGCTGGATACTTTATTAAGTGCTTCTAATACTTGGTTGGGTATTTGGCTGTAACTGAAGCTATATAAACATAGAACCTCACCATTTATCTTATTACAGTGTAGATAAGGAAAAATATGTTTCAGTGGATTGTGTAACACTAATAATAAAAAAGACAATAACTGAGCCTTTAAGGCAACAGCATCAAGACAAAATTCACATTTGGGGATTGATTAAGTTTAATTGAAATCTCATTATAGTGGTTTTCCTTTAAGTCACTATACGGTAGGTGCTGCAATGCTGTGAACTTTAATCGACGCGTAGCCTATCATTTGGCATTAGCTGAAACATAAAAACAATGTCCAGGTGTGTACTTAACTTTTTATTTGTTGTGAAATCTATTTACATAGCATGTATTGTGGTACATCATATAAGCTAGCAGGTTAACAACCATTAGTTTACGCTACTTGCCATGACCACGCTAACAGTTACAGTCGAAAAACTTGCTTTGCAGGTATGCAACACACCTGCCGCAATTAGTCATCCTCTATTTATAGAGTCACATTGTGAGTGACTGTCACCTAGTGTACAAACAAATGAATTACATCAAATAAACACAGAGGCAAACAAAGTTAGAAATGGCTCTTACACTTAAAACTTACCTTTGAGGATTTCCCCTTGAAGAATCATCCCTGTCGATTGAGGAAAAGATTTAAATTACACTAAAACATTTATTTTAGGATGGCATTATTTTTAAATAGAGTTACTAACATTTTGTTGGGATACATATATAAATCTTACACCTTTCGGGCAGCCAGCCATCAATATTATTTACTTAACGTGTAATATTAGTAGAATGGCATCATCATGCCAAGGCTTATTATATGCTTGTGCATAGTGTGTTTCCTTCACATAGTGTGAGGAAACACCTCCTTCAAACTCCTAATACTTTTCAGAGACAGGATAACTAAAATCAGACTACACCTAAATCATGTTCTAAGTAATGTATAATAATGGACATTCCCTATAATAATGGACGTTCCCTCTGCCTAAGACTGGTATCACTGACATTGATAATTAAATGCTCAGAATCGCAGTAAAACAAATAAACCCTCCACCTGGTCACTGTAACATTTCAATTGTACCAAATTAGGGGGAAAATAGATAATACATGAATTACAAAATTAATTTACATGTCTTTGAGGAGTTCTAACATGGTAATATTATGGACATTAGACGTAGACGTTTATCTGTTCACTTTAAAATGTTCTGTTTTATAATGATCATGCTATGTAAACAACCATGAAGAAATCTTGGTTATTCTATATTTTAAAAATCTTACTGTGATTTTTAAGGTAAGTTTCAAAAGAATGTTTCCTTTGTATGATGGAACTGCATTTAGAACAGTGCCAGTAACTGTGTGTTGTCAGCTTCAGCTGGCACTGACACGGTATGCTGAAGGTGTCTATGGAACATGTAAAAAAATAAACATATCAGGCCAAGCATCCAGACTGGTATGACAGAGAAATTCAGCACAATTTTGACAAAGATGAACATCTACAGTATTGGCACTGTTTGTGTTCAGTGTGGTACAACTCCTCATTGTTGTGAAGGGAGTATTTAACTCTAAAGAATAGTAAAAGTTGGTATTATTATTGGTATACTGACATTTCCTTAGAAATATAAGAAATAACACAAACACTCTTCAACATGTCTATTACATGAAATCACGTGGTTTACCTGAAGACATGGCCACCCTGCTGTCCACATAAGGCAAAATAAAAATAGACATTTAGATAAGACATCTGTTCCATTTGTTGTTTGTTTGTTTTCATTTTTTAACGTTACAAAAATACCTAGAAAATCACATGCAACCTTCACTTAGCTTTGTTTTTGTTGTCCGATGGCTGCACATCTATTAAGGAGGAAACTGCCGTGGTTAGCCAATTAGCATTTTGTGATTGTTTTGGCTGGCGGCAAAAAAAAAAAATATATATATCAATGATAACATCCATATTGTACAATATTTTGAAACTGTAAATAAGTGAATACTGACAAGAGGTAGAAGCTACAGAAACTGTGCCCTTGCTAGAAGTCCTAGCAACTAATCTGCAATGTTAGCAGCTATGGCGCAGGGGCCTAGACACTTGAATTTGTTAATGTTAGCTAACCTTAACTAATTAATTGAGAAATTGATACATTTTGACAATACGTACCTTCATGTAGTAATTAAAGTAGTTCAAAATGAATGTAACTCCCTCTCCCATCGTCGTCATTTTCACCTGGCGTGGGTGAAGTTGACCGACCACTGAACAGAATGGTCTGAAACACGTGGACCACAAGTTCCAGAGCCCCCTGGTGAGAGAACAGTGGTCTGTAGACCAGTGGGCTGTATAGCAACCACAGGAAGTGCCAGGCTATAGTGTTATTATGATTTGCAAGTTATTGTACGGCCAAAGAAGAGAGAAGGGTGAAATGGAAATAAGCCAGAGGATATGTGCGGTGAATAGGAATAGGAGCAGGGATGGACCACCGGGCGGCTGGTCCCAACCACCTGGTGACTGGTCCGGACCACCGGGCGGCAGGTACCGACCACAAGGCGGCTGGTCCGTACCACTGGTCTGTGGACGGACTGGACAGACCACTGAATTTGCTACAACCCCTGCTGAGATTCCCTTGCCACAGTCTTTACCCTAATCTTGACCCTAAGTATGGGCTGATCCAATGGGTTTGGGGATTATGGGGTTAACGGGCTTCATGAAAAAACTAATCAGAGTTAAAAGGAGGAGCTCAGCAGAGAGTATAAAGGGAGGAGCCCCAGTAAGGGAGCCCATTTCACATATGCACATCGAGCTGACAGGATCACTCAAGCTGTACTTTAATCCCATGAATTTACTCGAATAGTATAAATTAGTGTCCCACTGCCCTGATGAAGACCAAGTCGGTCGAAACGTTGCCAAAGAGAGCCGGACACCAATTATTTTTAAAAACCTTTTTATTTCGTAAGGCACAGTCTTGCCTACTTTTCGTAAAGTACATTTATACTTACCTCAATTTGAACGCACTTTGCTCCGTCCTGGGACCGACGTGATGGGACTGGGTGGGTGGAGAGTGCCATATCCGTCTCCTTCAGGAGATGGGCTCAGAACCCCCTCACCTAACCCTAACCCACCATCCAAGGAACCATTGCAACAATTGATACGCTGGGACAGGAGAGAACTGGAAAGGAGTTATGGCTTTGGAAGAGATGTAGACAATTTAACCAGTGAGCAGAGAGGAGCATTGGATAAGATTTTAAAGAAACATGATGTAGTTATTAAGCCTGCGGAAAAGGGTTTCAAAATTGTGATTATGGATAAAACACAATATCTTATTGAAGCCAACAGACAGCTACATAATGTGGCTCATTATGAGCCACTTTCTTGCTCCCTACAGTCGGAGACTCAGGTCCTGGTCTGGGGGATTGTGGAGGATTTGTACAGGAAGAAATACATCTCTTCTAAACAAAGGTTTCATTTGTTTGGTCAAGATCCTTCCCGTCCTAGAAAATTTTATCTTCTCCCAAAGATCCATAAGGATCCGAGCACTTGGACAGTTCCACACACCATTCCCCCCGGCCGGCGGGTTGTCTCCGACTGTGGTAGTGAATCATGTAGAGTCGCTGAATATATTGACAGTTTTTTGAATCCCTTGTCCCAGAAGCATGAAAGTTATATCAAAGACACATGAGTTTGTGAATAAGATCCAAACCATTGCTGTCCCTTCTGGAGCCATGCTCTTCACTGTTGACATAGACACTTTGTATACAAATATAAATACTAAACTTGGCCTGAAGGCAGTTTCACAAGTTTTTGACCGGCATCCAGATTCACACAGACCAGATGAGGCCCTTCTCCAGCTTTTAGAATTAGGATTAACACGGAATGACTTTGTCTTTGACTCCAAGTTTTACCTCCAGATACACGGCACGGCCATGGGGAAGAGGTTCGCCCCGGCATATGCCAATATCAATATGGCTGACTGGGAAGGAACCCTCCTTCCCAAGTGCCTTAAAACTCTGTTTCTTTATGTGAGGTATCTGGATGATATATTTGGAGTTTGGACCCATTCACAGTTAGATTTGAAACATTATATTGACACTTTGAATAGCCATCCTGATTCAATAAAAGTGAAGTATAACTTACAATTTTTACAAAAGGGAAGTAATAAACACATTGTTGACCAGAGCAGGTTTGATTTACAGGAATACCACAGAAAACTCAAACTTGCTGTGTACTTCCAAGATGGCCCAGACTCCAGTCCTCCACCTTTTACTCCGAAGTCAAACAGGACACCACTAGATCCCTGGCTAGATCCCTGCAGCCATCACTGACCTCATTGAGACAGACACGACACATTTCAACAATTCGTTTGTAGTTACTCCTCTTAGACCAAACCTCCTTCCCAGTGAGACACAAGCACTTTTAAACAGCTGTGCCAAAACAAACACATTGTGATCAAACCAGCCGATAAAGGCAGCTCCTTCGTTGTTATAGATAGAATACGATACCTGGAGGAAGGTTACAGGCAACTTTTGGACACTAAATACTATACTAAATTAGATAAACCCATATTTCTGGACACGGTCCCCCTAGTGACCAAAATTATAACTTCACTATTAGACAAAAAATGTATTAAATATAAACAAAAAAAAACAACTATTTACTAGGGAGCTCTACTCCCAGAGCCAGAATCTTTTATATGTTGCCCAAAATCCACAAGGAAACTTATTATACAGCCGAGTATCTTGACTTCTTCCTCACTCCTCTCTCGACCAGACACCCCAGCTATGTCAAGGACACATGACTTTATTCAAAAAGTCAGACACATTCCAGATCAATCCCTTCTTTTTACCATCGACATTGATAGTCTATATATTAATATTGATATTAAAGAAGGCATTCAAGCCATTAAAGATTATTTCTATAAATACCCAGACAAAAACAGACCAGATAAAGAATTACTACTATTATTAGATATCAACCTAACCAGAAATTACTTTGAATTTGATGGGAAATTTTTCCTTCAAATTAAAGGCACTGCCATGGGCAAGAAATTTGCCCCCGCATATGCCAACATATTCATGGCACAATATGTTGGCATATGTGTGGGCATTGACTCAGCATTGGAGTCATGCAGTAAAAAACCTGTCCATTATTTCAGGTATTTGGATGACATTTGGGGCATCTGGACACATTCAAGGGACGACTTTGAGGAATTTTTGACCACTGTCAATAACCACAACAGCTCCATCACAATAAAATCATCAGTGAGCGACACCTCTGTGGATTTCCTGGACACGACAACTTTTAAACATAGCGACTTCCAGGAAACCCACAGACTCAAGATTAAGGTATTTTTCAAAGAGACGGACACCCATGCTCTTCTTCACAAGACGAGCCACCATCCCGAACACACTTTTGCCGGGTTGGTTAAATCACAGCTACTCAGGTTTCACAGAATCTGTACTCTGCGCTCTGACTTCACACAAGCCACAAAGGTGCTGTTCTTGGTTTTGACCAAGAGGGTATGAGAGGTCTTTTCTTAGAAAGTACCTCAGGTCTTATACTGTGACCAAATCCATTGTTGTAGAGTCTCCTCTGCATTCATCACCACATTTTCTCTTTCCAAGGAAATTAGTGGGTGTTATTAACACAATTTTCAGGCCTTTACACAGACATCTCAGCTCCTACAAGGGCATAGGATCATTGCAGCCTTTAGAAGGAATAAGAATCTGCATGAACTCCTTGTGTCAGCCAAATTAAAGGCATTACACACCCCCAAACCCAGGGGTCTTGGGCAAGTTTTTCAACACTGAACGTGGATTTATAACTATAATAGCCAAAGCATCTTTAAATCCATTTATATATCTACATTATTGGGTGTAAACAGTGTAACCTGCAATATGTGGGCGAAACGGCAAACACACTTAACCAGGTTCACCAAGCACAGGTACAATGTACTTAGGAAAAAGAACACCCACACACATCTGGTTAAGCATTTCCTGCTACATGGTTGGCAATCAGTTCATGCCACGGTAGCGGAATGCAATTTAAGATGGAACAGGGCCCAGAGGCTCAGGGCTGAAAGAGTCTGGATTTGCAAACTAGACGCCAGACATCCGAAAGGCCTTAATGAGGTGTAGATGCCGTTTGGAGATCATTTTTGATGGACAGTGCATCAATATCGGGCCGAATACTGCAAATAGCAGTGTGACTGCATTTCAGCACCAGACATGGATTTATTACCATAAGGGCCTTTACTGTCGGACCCAATATCGAGCCGAATACTGCAAACAGCAGTGTGACTGCATTTCAGCACCTTATAATCACCACTGTGACTGCATTTCAGCACCAGCTGTGGACTTTTTAACAGGGCCCAGAGGCTCAGGGCTGAAAGGATCTGGATTCTTGCATGTCGCGGTTTGCTCCGTTCTTATTTCAATTGACAGAGCGAAGAAGTCTGTCTCTCCTTCTCTGGCGCGACTATGACTGAAGCAGTGTCAGAGGGATTCGAAGTCGGGTTTCGATTGCTCCCTCTCTCTTTCTGCTTTACACTTAATGAAGCAAGTGTTGCAGGAAGGAGTCGAACCTGGGTCCACGCCAGCGCTATTCGCTGAGCTAGCCGACGACCAGGTCATATCTTTGTTGGCCTTGTCCAGGTTGTGCTTTTTCTGTAAAAAAACAATTGTCTCTCCTTCGAGACCCTTGTTTCCCATTCTCTCCTGCTGTACACTTGATGAAGCAGTGATGGGACGTAGACCTGTAGCTGACACCAAATTTTCTTGCATATACTCAATTGGCCCGTGCAAATGTCCCATCCTTCTGCTATACACTTAATGAAACAAGTGTTGGGAAGGAGTCGAACCCTGGGTCCACGGCAGCGGGGGCATTGGCGCTATTCACTCCGCTAAAGGTGTGGAACAATAGTCTGTTTGGGAGGGGGAAGAAGAGGAAAGAAGGGGAAAGATGGGGAAGAGGGCGGGAGGACAAAAAGGAAGAAAGAGAGACAAAAAGAAGGGAAATGTGGCTCTCTGGCATTCTCAAAAAGCTGAGGTCCTTGTATCAGTTATTAAGTGATAATTGAAAGGTTATTAATCCTTGGTAAGAGTTGGGTTTAAAAAGCTTATAACAACTGGGGTTTGATCCCGCAATCTTTGGATCCATAGCTCCTTGTCAAAGTATTGAAAACAGAACAGATCATTTTTGTATAAATATGTCAAAACTACTGCTGGAGAAATATAGTGCAAATTTATTACAAAATATAAATCTCTATTCTCTCTCAAACATATGCAACAAACACTTAACTTTTATGAACCAAAACCTAAGGAAATGACAATATACAAATAAGAAATAGAAACATAAATATAAAAAATGGCAAAGGAAAACTCTGCATACTTTACAAGGCTATATACTGACAAAATTAAATATCTACTCACACGTGACTATAGCAAACAAAATTAGATCAAATATTTTTATAAAATAAATATAATGAACAAACTTAAATTTAAAAACAGATATAAATACAAATGTATAACTGTCAAAATAAAATAAATAAAATAAATAAAAAATAAAAAATAAATAAAATAAAAGGTCACAAGGTCACTTGGAATATGATAAAAAATATAACTTTTTTTCAATCTTTTAAAAACTTTTTACACTTAAAGAATGAAACAGATTTATTTTTGTTGTGCCCTCTTCCTCTTCATCTCTTCCATCCACAGGTCAAGGGACATGTTAGCATTTTGGGGACAGTAAATGTACCCATAATATTTACCGTGGCCATTGTCTTTGTTCCGGGGCTGGTGGCACTGATTGCATTTATTTTTGTCTGTTGTCCGATTGTATGGCCTATGGGCAGGTGATGGGGTGGGAAGGGGGCCATCAGGGCCAATGGATTTGGCTGCAGGGACTGGTGGGGCCAAAAACACAATTGGGCCAATAGCAGGGCTGGGGTCGATGACAAAAGGGAAGCGGGCAGAGGTAGGCGGAGGTGCTGGCTGAGGGAACAACTGCCTCGGGGTGGCAATCTCGGTCAGAAAGCCTTCGGGGCATGGAGGTGATGGGCTGGAGCAGCAGACTTCCTCTTGACCACTGCCTGTCCTGCTGTACTTGGTGGCAAGTGGTACTGATGTTGAGGGCCTGGCTGTAGGGGTGTACCTGTACAGGTGGGAGAGGGGCACGAGCAACTGGAATTGCAGGAGGAAAGTTGACCCCTTGCAGCAGAATGTTACTGTCCTGCCTCTTCAGTCGCTTATTGTGCCACTGAATGAAAGCAACTGCAGAGTAGTGCCCTGCATGACTGCACCGTTAGCCAGGACCAGCTGCCTGATTTTGCTGTAGTCCCTGAGAATCAGAGTCCATCTTGTCAGAGCACATTTGCCCTGTTTTTTGCGGCTCTTATAGATGCTACATAGTTTGACAAATATGGACTATACCAAACGACAACAATCTGGCCACTGAGCAGGGGATCCTGTTGATCCTAAGACACAGCGGATCATACTCTCCACACCAGGCGTAAATTCAGGTTTCTTTCTGGAACACCTGAAGCGACCTGATGTGAGACGCACCTGGTGGCGTGCAGTGTATGTCAACCGCTGCTGATCATATGGTAGGAGGTTCTGCCACAGGGCTATCAGTGTGCTGGCCTGCTGGTTGTTGAGCGTCTGGCCAGTTTCAGTCCTCAGCCCCACCAAGTACTCGGCTAGGCAGTCCACACGCTCCATTCCTGGGACACAACGCTCATCCACAGCCTAGTAAGAGTACATTAAAGTGAGAGAAAAAAAAACATAACAGAACCCTAACACATGTGGCATAGTATAAATTGTCACATAATAGACTCACCCGTTGCTGCTCAGGTGCTGCTGGGGTGATGACTCGTAATCCAGCCATAGCAGTAGCTGCAGCAGCAAGGACAGTGGTTGTGAGTGTGGTTGGGAGAAGAGGAAGTACAGAAGCTGAGCCAGTGGTGACAGCTGATAGGCCAGACCTGATTGTTTTTGGAACATCCAAAGGCTGGGAAACAAAAAGGAATAGAAAACAAATAAAAATTCACAATATACCACAAATTAAAAGAGATGACAAATTAGGTAATTGTTACACATTTGTGCTCAATGTGTAATATGTTATTATGCCATGACAAAACATACAAGTTTAAAAAACTTTATAATCAATCGTTAATTGATAAAAACCAAAAAAAGAAAATAATTTCTAGCAGTACGAGGAAAGCTTTCTTACTGAACCTCTTAAATAAGAGGGAACCGATTCCAGCGGTTGGGGGATGGGCACAGACAGTATAGGAGCCATTTTCTCAAAGATTTTATCTATCAAATTATAGTGACAGCAAGTAATGACAGTCACTTATATCTTAATACTGCAAAACTGTAACTGACGCTGACAAAGACTGGAATGGCCACAACAGTTACGAATGAATTGATAAATTAGTGAATTAAAAAAATTCATATTACGTTTAACGTATTTAAACGTTTTTTTTAACCCCTGTTATAGTCGTTTTTTGTGTGTAATACATACGTTCTAGCTACCTACGTCACTCGCAACCCGATAAAATGAAACAACATAGCTGACATCTTACCTCTCGATGATATTCAAGTGTCGTGTCGTCCGGATTTGAAGAGGTAATCGACAACTTCGAATTTCGAATTTCAAGCGCTTCTGTGACTCTGTAGCGGGGCCATGTGATTGGCTGTCAAAAGATGGACAGCGGACACACCGATTGGCTGACAAAAAGATGTGACGTAGTTCAACAGTGGCGAAAGATGGACATAGACCTCAGCGATTTGCTGTCGAAAATATGGAAATAACGAGCCGAGATTGGACTGCTCTGCAAAGATGGACATAGACCTCAGCGATTTGCTGTCGAAAATATGGAAATGCCGAGACGTGATTCGACAGAGTTACACAGACTATCCCTCATCTGGCAGAGCTATCCGACGCCCAATATTCTTGCATGTCGCGGTTTGGTTCGTTCTTATTTCAATTGACAGAGTGAAGAAGTCTGTCCCTCCTTCTCTGGCACGACTGTGACCGAAGGTGTCAGAGGTGTCTCATTCGAACCCGTGTTTCCCATGCTCCCTCCTCCTGTTGTACTCTTAAATGAAGCAGTGCTGATGGAAGGATTCACTGAGCTGGCCGACGACCAGGTGTTTGTTTTTTCAATGCCATATTCGTTCTCTAAAAGGGGAGGGAGCGGGTAGGACATTCAAGTGGACATGTTTGGAGTTGAACCCTTGTCCACGGCAGGAGGACAGCCTTTGTTCTTATTTTTTCACAAAGGTTGGACTGGACCTCAATCTGTTGTTGTTTCCATCAGCCATGGAACTACTGTGACTGTAGCGGGACCTTTGTAGCAGTTCAGTTCAGTTTTCTTCTCTTCTACTAACAGCCAGTGTTGGAGTTGGATCTTTTCGCTTCTTATTTTATTTAAAGGGGCCATATTATGCTCCAGGCACCTTTTCAGCCTGCCTCCACGTATATTTTGTTATCTGGGATACCAGATATGAACATTTTGAGTGAACACCTTTAATTCTTGAGACTGAGTTAATGATTTGGTTATTGGTCCCGGTTTCCCGGATGGTGCCCCGTTGCTATTAACATTGATTAATAAGCTCTATTGATTTTCATAATTCATAATTATCTTTGATAATTATAAATTATTGCTGATAACCAAATTAGCCCAAACCGATGCACAACATAATGTAACTTTTAAAATTACATCACTTTTCCAGGAAATATTTTAAACAGTTCAATAAAGCTGAAAACTCGTTAAAAAATAAATGTAAACCAATGTTGTACAGTGATGTTAGACCGCTTTCATTTCATGAGGAAAATATTGTTGAATTTGCAGCCCTGCGAGTGGTTCTTGTTCTTCTGATGAAATGCCGTTCTGAAGAATCCCCACAAGGGAGGGTGATCAAACGGCGCTAATAACTTTAAAAGTTCATAAACTGTAGCCATAGTATAAATTATAATTACTGTTTGCAATGACTACTGGAACACTTGCAAGCAGTACTTGTAGAAACCATAACAATGTTAGGTAGTGTTTTAGCTGTGGGCGCTCCCACGAGTATAGTTTTAAATACCATAGGTCTATATCCCTTTATTGTTTTAAATAAAAAATACATACCTGGAAAATAACAGATATTTTCTCAGTTTTTTCCATTTTTCATTTGAGTACAAAATCTGATATTGGAAAAATGCGTCGTTATCCGTTTTTTAATTTTGGTTTTGTCAACGAATATTGGGAAAACAAGTCATTTTCTGTTTATTTTATTTTTGGTTTTATTTTGAAAAATGAATGAACAAATGATACACGGATTGATTACAGCCCACCACTACTCTCCGTGAATGCCAGAGGGTCCTCCGGGAGCTGTCGGTGAAAAATATTGCATGTCCAGATTCAAATAGAACAGGGCTACTGCCACCATGCAGATACCAACATTTGCCCTCACCAAGGAGGAGGCTGCTGTAAGTTCTCCAACAGGATAAAAAAAAAAAAAAAAAAAAAAAACTCACCATGGATCAGAATCAGTGCTGCTTTGCCTCGCTGCTCCATTTCTTCACTGTTTTGACCAAAAGCTCCATCAAGTATTAAACATTAGCCTGCTGCTGCTGCTACAGGCTGTCCTTAGCTTTGGTTCATGTAACGTCGCATGATGCGTCAATACGAGGCAATGTTGTTACAAGCTGCAAATCTGTTGAAGCACAAGTGGGGGTTTTTTTGTAGTTCAGAGCATTTTTTCATCATTTCCACAACTTCGGAAACTCACGTGCCGTGCTCCGTGTGAGAACATTAACAAAGTCATGCGACTGGGGGCAGAGGGCACCGCTGACATCATTGTAAACACAAGATTGGATGATATTGCAATTTAATTTGATTGAATTTTTCTAATGATGGGCTTATCGTATGGATGCAGCCACAACAGCAAATAAAGAAAATGTTTATTTAGGATCTGATCTTATCTGATCTGTGATCTAGATGTGATGGTGCCGTGCAAGGTGGCAGCCTGTTGCAGCAGCTCCCGGTGTTAAGTACTTTTTTATGTCTTTTTTTTGCCTTTTGTACTTTTTATTACCAAATCTCTACGGACCAGCTCACAGCCCTCTCCGTCTGCCGTCTCGTCCACTGCACACCTCCACTGCTCCCTCTTCTCTCCCCTGTGGTGAGCACTCTGGATCCAATCCCCCCACCTTCACAACACCCCCACCCCCCCACGGACAGTCAGAACCCCTCCCCCGCTGGACTGTGACAACTGCCCAGGTGTGCCCGACGAGGGATAGTCTGTATAACCCTGTCGAATCACGTCTCGGCATTTCCATCTTTTCGACAGCCAATAACTGACGTCTATCTCCATCTTTCCGGAGCGGTCCAATCTCGGCTCGTTATCTCCATTTTTTAGACAGCAAATCGCTGAGGTCTATCTCCATCTTTCCGGAGCGGTCCAATCTCGGCTCGTTATTTCCATTTTTTCGACGGCAAATCGCTGAGGTCTATCTCCATCTTTCGCCGCTGTTGAGCTACGTCACATGTTTTCGTCGGCCAATCGGCGTGTCCGCTCTCCATCTTCTGACAGCCAATCACCGTGGCCCCGCTACGGGAGTCACAGAAGCGCTCGAAATTCGAAGTTGTCGATTACCTCTTCGAATCCGGACGACACGACACTCGAATATCATCGAAAGGTAAGATGTCAGCGAAGTTGTTTCATTTTATCGGGTCGCGAGTGACGTAGCTAGCTAGAACATATGTATTACACACAAAAAACGACTTTAACAGGGGTTTAAAACAAAAGTTTAAATACGTTGTGAATTACGAATTTTTAAATTCACCAATTTATCAATTCATTCATAACTGTAGTGGCCATTACAGTCTTTATCAGCGTCGGTTACAGTTTTGCAGTATTAAGATAAAAGTGACTGTCATTACTTGTTGTCACTGTAATTTGATAGATAAAATCTTGGCGAAAATGGCTCCTATACTGTCTGTGCCCATCCCCCCACCGCCGGAATCGGTTCCCTGTTATTTAAGAGGTTCAGTAAGATAGCTTTCCTCGTACTGCTATAAATCATTTTCTTTTCGTGGTTTTTATCAATTAATGATTGATTATAAAGTTTTCTAAACTTGTATGTTTTGTCATGGCATAATAACATATTATACATGGAGCACAAATGTGTCAAAATTACCCTAATTTACAAAAAAAATATTTTTTTTTATTGTCAGATGGCTTCAAAAGACAAAAAGCACAGGGCTATGGGTGATGAGGAGTGGATGTCACGCCTGCGACGGTTCGCTGCTGTTGGGGTCTGGCCCTCTGATGCAGGAAACAGGCCGGCGCCACGTCAGAAAAAGTGGCATGATCTGTATCTGAAGGTATACTTGAAGAAAGTGTACAATAATTAAACTTAAAGCCATGCCATAATCCTGCAGCTCAGCTCACTGTCAAACAATATTACAGATTGAGAAATGCCCGATGCAGCGGAGGGGACAAATGTCTCTGTTTGGAGGAACACAGACATGCAGCTGTGGCTTCCATACAAAGAAGGTATCAGATGACATACAAAACATTATGATGTGTTGGTGTGTGTTGTATTCTGTATAGTAAAATTTCATGGTCATTTCTTGGAACCTGTAGCCCTCCAGCTCGGTACCTGCCTCTCCCTCAGCGACACCACAACCAAGACTCTCAACGCCACCAGTGTCAGGATCCTCCTCTTCAACACCTGGTCTGACAGTGCGTAAGCCCGCTTTGACTTTGGCATCGGTAAGTAATGCGGAAGCACTGATACTGATACTTATATTTGTAATGTATTTGAATATCTTAATTTTAAAAGGATCCACCTCGCGTTATTTTTTCTTCTCATCAGTTTACGAAACCGCGGTTCGGTGGGTCTCACGGGGCCAATTTAACGCCAAACCTCGATTTGGCTAGGAAGCATGTGAACAAGGTAATGTAAGGAGAGTGACAGCTTATGACACAGTGAACAAGGTCTCCTGTGGAGCTCAGCAAAGCAGGAGGCATGACGATCCTGGTTCCATCCCTTAAGGCCTTCCAGAAGGTACAGCTGGAAATTCAGGCCGTTGGCACTCGTTCCTTAAGACAGAAGCAGTATGAGAAATAACTATATGATGTTTTTTGTCACTGTTTACAACATAATAATAATAAATTATATTTGTTTCATACTAACCTGGAATGAACCTGTTGAGATGCAGGTGGAAGGACTCGAGCGATGTGGACCCTCTAGCACACCTGTCATGTGGCAGGACGATGCCCTCCTTGGTGGTGGTGCCAGTCTGAGCATACAGGAGTACACCTGGTTCATCCTGGATGCACTTAACGTGCCTCCTCTGGGTTTGCAAGATGTCCTGCATCCTCTCCTTGTTTTTTGCGTTTTCATTTGTTAAATATATGTTGAAATGATCTTGTTTTAATTACTGTAATAACTATTTTGGTAATAACATTTTTTTATTTATAATGTTGTTAACTGTGCTCTCATTCTCTCAGCCCACAAGTAGCGCTTCGTTGTCCTCGGCCGTGTCCAGCACTGTTTCATGCGCCACAGGGAGGAGGACCCCGTCACCTGGCCACAGTCCCAGGAGATACGTTCAGACTGTTTCCCCTCTGTCTCTTCCTCCTTCTCCTGTGTCTTCGATGGCCTCCACTTCCTCGGTTCCATCAGCCGCTACTAGAGTTGTGAGAAACACTTCAATTAACTTGTTGTCTTCACTCCCACTTTTATTAAACTGGAAACAATGATAATATTTAACCCTTTTTTAATTTTAATTTACAAATCAGGAAGTGTCAGCTACCACCTCCACTGGTTCCTCCTCTGCTCCTCTCCCCCCTGTGACCTCAGCACCTGCCGTTGCTTCTCCATCTATTGCTGGTCCCTCAACCCATCCTGCTCCTGACCCTCTTCCGTTGGCCGGAAATGTGGAGGCTGATGCTGGTTCAGCACCTGGCTGGCTCCCTGCTAAACTCCTGAAGACCATTCCTCTTCAAGATCAGAAATGGATTTCAGCAGCTTTGTGGAAGCACCAGCGGCTGCGCTCTGACCTCAAACTCTGGTATGATCCACCAGAGCCAGCATTGATTTATCACCAGATCCCCACTCCAGAGCGATTTTTCAATCACCGGCTTCTTGTGTGGATGCCATACCACCTTTGGAAGGTCAGGCTTACCTGTCCTGTGTGTGGTAAACATCTCACAGGCTATGGAGCCCACAAGAGAGCCCGCCAGGTTCTGGATATTGACAGGTATTACCTGTTGATAACAGAGACTCTCTGGTGCAGCGCAGTTGGTTGCAAAACCAGCTACATTTCCACCAGCAAAACCATTTTGGACCAGCTGGACTTGGCCCACAGGCTTGAGTTCCGAATAATCCTTACTCAAAGGTGAGTAACTGAGATTATTCATTTTATGTCTCTTTTTTTTTGTCATTGAAACACACTGCAAATGAGCTGATTTTATTGTTTGTCTCTTTCCCTTTGTTTAACGCAGATATGCTTGTGACATGCGTGTCATAAGATTTCTGAGAGAGAGGACCCTTGGTAACAGTTCCTCCCGCTTGGTCAAGCAGCTGAGGGAAAACCACAGCGAGGAGTGGCTTAAGCAACTCTGCCGGTACCTTGGTGCATGCTCGGACTTTGCTGCCCGGCCATGCCTGCTCCCTGTCCAGTTCCAGGAGCCGCCTGAGCCAGTAGCCATACCATCTCACAGGTGGATGCTGGCTGTTTATGGCAGAGACATCCTGAGCAGGCTTGAACACATCAAGGCCAGCATAACATCTACCTTTGGCAGTATCCTGAAAATGGACTCCACGAAAAAAGTACATATTTTTAACTGTGAATGCTGTAGTATTCTACAATGCAGTAGAATACACTGTACATTACAATTATTACATTAGAAGTACATTTGTGAAATATGAATTGAATGCTTTATTTAAAAACAAAGAAACATAGTACTATTATACAAGCATTACACATTTCCGATTTATTTAATCACCAACTGACCTTTATGTGTGATTACAGATCACTAAGAAGCTGTCGGGCCTTGCCAAGGGGACCGCCTTGTGGCTTACATCTGTGAGCAACGAGGTGGGCCAAATCCTCATCAGTGTCCTGACTGCTCAGGAGGGTCCCGCTCTGGACATTATGGTAGCTGACCTCATCCGCAGGTACAGCAATGCTGGTGTGACCCCTCCTCAGCTACTTTATGTAGACTGTGACTGTTGTCTGGAGGGCAGAGGGCAGACTAAATTGCAGCAAAGATTTGGTGGATGGCCAGACCTGGTTGTGAAACTGGATATATACCATTTCATGCGGCGACTGGCATCGGGGTGTACAAAGGATGCACATCCTTTGTACCCCATCTTCATGGCAAAGCTGTCATGCTGCATTTTTGAGTGGGACAGTGAAGATGTTGCCTTGGTGCGGCGAGCAAAGAGGGAACAGTTGAAACGCGAAGGTGTCCCTGGCATCACTGAGAAAATGGTAGACCAGCACATTACCAAGGATGAACTGGCCCGGCACTGCAGAAGGCGGACAAGAGGAGAGCAGCAGACCATTGTTCTGATTGAGTGCCTCTTAAATGAGCTGATGGGGGAAAAGGGCAGAGACCTTCTTGGTGTCCCTCTCTTGGACCAGGAGAGAATGCAGCACATCTGGCAAACCCAGAGGAGGCACGTTAAGTGCATCCAGGATGAACCAGGTGTACTCCTGTATGCTCAGACTGGCACCACCACCAAAGAGGGCATCATCCTGCCAAATTACAGGTGTGCTAGAGGGTCCACATCGCTCGAGTCCTTCCACCTGCATCTCAACAGGTTCATTCCAGGTTAGTATGAAACAAATATAATTTATTATTATTATGTTGTAAACAGTGACAAAAAACATCATATAGTTATTTCTCATACTGCTTCTGTCTTAAGGAACGAGTGCCAACGGCCTGAATTTCCAGCTGTACCTTCTGGAAGGCCTTAAGAGATGGAACCAGGACCGTCATGCCGCATCTCTGGCAGTCAAGCCTCCTGCTTTGCTGACCTACTCAGGAGACCTTGTTCAATGTGTCAACACACACAGTGTCAAGGTGCTTGGAAGGAAGCTCGTCCCCTCTTTTCAGCCACCGGCCGTTTACACTGGTGAGTTTGAGCTTTTCATAGTGATGAGGTTATTTTTCATATGCATAAAAAAGAATAAACTTTTTAATGCATTGTCTGAAAGCCAATTTTCCTATTTCTATTCTCTTGTCTGTCTCAGGGGAGCTAATAGGTATCGATTACCTGTACCGCCAGACAGGCCAGGCCCTGCAGGATGTACATCCTGACTCGGAGGAGACTGATCAGATGCTGGAGGATGTAGGCACTGAAGAAGAGTTGGAAGTTGAGAGCTTTGAGGATTCTGGTTTGAGCCTCAGCCTGGACCCCACCATTGAGCTGCTGGACTTGTCCTCTGGTCCATCACCCGACTCCACCAGCTCAGCCAGCCTTCCAACTCCCTCCTCTCTCCATCCTACTGCATCTTGTAGCGCTGCAGCAGCGACTGAGCAACATGTGGTAATTATTCTTGTCACATGTTTTTTGTCATATGATGTCAGTGAATTTACATTTAGCTCATGGTAATCTGACCTTAAAGTTTCATTGCAATCTTTATTTTTAATAACATTGCAATAACGAAAAAGTAACATAAATAAAGGGCAATGATTTCACATATATTCAATAAATGAATGAATAAATGCATAATCCAAACAGATAAACTCTGATTTAATGCCATTTTATTTCTAGATTGTTCACGAGCCCTCCGGCCCATCAGCCCTCCCTGCCGGCTCCAGACTTCCTGTAGTGCTCCCAACTACTACCAGATTCCAAGCTACTGTCCCTCCTGCTGCAACTGCTGGTCCTTCGGCATCACCTCCCATCACTCATGCTGCACCTCAACAACAGCTTGTAAGTGCTTTTGTATATAATGTGTCATAATCTCTTTTAATTTGTCGTATATTGTGATTTTTTATTTGTTTTCTAATCCTTTTTGTTTCCCAGCCTTTGGATGTTCCAAAAAGAATCAGGTCTGGCCTATCAGCTGTCACCACTGGCTCAGCTTCTGTTCGTCCTCTTCTCCCAACCACACTCGCAACCACTGTCCCTGCTGCTACAGCTACTGCTATGGCTGGATTACGAGCCATCACCCCAGCAGCACCTGAGCAGCAACAGGTGAGTCTATTATGTGACAATTTATACTATGCCACATGTGTTAGGGTTCTGTTATGTTTTTTTTCTCACTATAATGTACTCTTACTAGGCTGTGGATGAGCGTTGTGTCCCAGGGATGGAGCGTGTGGACTGCCTAGCCGAGTACTTGGTTGGGCTGAGGACTGAAACTGGCCAGACGCTCAACAACCAGCAGGCCAGCACTATCATAGCCCTGTGGCAGAACCTCCTGCCATATGATCAGCAGCGGGTGACATACGCTGCACGCCACCAGGTGCGTCTCACATCAGGTCGCTTCAGGTGTTCCAAAAAGAAACCTGAATTTACGCCTGGTGTAGAGAGTATGACCCGCTGTGTCTTAGGATCAACAGGATCCCCTGCTCAGTGGCCAGATTGTTGTCGTTTGGTAGAGTCCATCTTTGTCAAACTATGTAGCATATATAAGAGCCCCAAAAAACAGGGCAAATGTGCTCTGACTAGATGGACTCTGATTCTCAGGGACTACAGCAAAATCAGGCAGCTGGTCCTGGCTAACGGTGCAGTCATGCAGGGCACTACTCTGCAGTTGTTTGATGTTAATCAAACAACTCTCATTCAGTGGCACAATAAGCGACTGAAGAGGCAGGACAGTAACATTCTGCTGCAAGGGGTCAACTTGCCTCCTGCAATTCCAGTAGCTCGTGCCCCTCTCCCACCCGTACAGATACGCCCCGCTGTTGCACCCCTACAGCCAGGCCCTCAACATCAGTACCACTTGCCACCAAGTACAGCAGGACAGGCAGTGGTCAAGAGGAAGTCTGCTGCTCCAGCCCATCACCTCCATGCCCCGAAGGCTCTCTGCCCGAGATTGCCAGCCCCGAGGCAGTTGTTTCCTCAGCCAGCACCTCCGCCTACCTCTGCCCGCTTCCCTTTTGTCATCGACCCCAGCCCTGCTATTGGCCCAATTGTGTTTTTGGCCCCACAAGTACCTGCAGCCAAATCCATTGCCCCTCATGGCCCCCTTCCCACCCCATCACCTGCACGTAGGCCATACAATCGGACAACAGACAAAAATAAATGCAGTCAGTGCCACCAGCCCCGGAACAAAGACAATGGCCATGGTCAATATTATGGGTACATTTACTGTCCCCAAAATGCTAACATGTCCCTTGACCAGTGGATGGAAGAGATGAGGAGGAAGAGGGCACAAAAAAAATAAATCTGTTTCATTCTTTAAGTGTAAAAAGTTTTTAAATGATTGAAAAAAAGTTAGATTTTTATCATATTCCAAGTGACCTTCTAAAGTATGTAGAGTTTTCTTTTGACAGTTTTATATTTGTATTTATTTGTATTTATTTATTTTATTTATTCTATTTATTCTATTTATTTTATTTAAATATTTGATCTAATTTTGTTTGCTATAGTCACGTGTGAGTAGATATTTAAGTTTGTCTGTATGTAGCCTTTTAAAGTATGCAGAGTTTTATTTATGTTTCTCTTTCTTATTTGTATATTCCTTATATTTATTGTATATAGTGATTTCCTGAGTTTTTGGTTCATAAAAGTTAAATGTTTGTTGCATATGTGTGAGAGAGAATAGAGATTTATATTTCGTAATAAATTTGCACTTTATTTCGCCAGCAGTAGTTTTGACATTTATACAAAAATGATCTGTTCTGTTTTCAATACTTTGAGAAGGAGCTACGGATCCAAAGGTTGCCGGATCAAACCCCAGTGGTTACAAGCTTTTTTAACCCAACTCTTACCAAGGATTATGAACCTTTCAATTATCACTTAATAACTTATACAAGGACCTCAGCTTTTTGAGAATGCCAGAGAGCCACATTTCCCTTCTTTTTCTCTCTTTTTCTTCCTTTTTCTCTTCCCCCTCTCTTCCCCTTCTTTCCCCTTCTTTCCTCTTCTTCCCCCACCCAAACAGACTATTGTTCCCCAGCTTTAGCGGAAGAGACAGTTGGAGAGACTGGCCTCAGCCCTAGGGTTCTGAAGACCCTTGCCGGTGTCAGAAACTCCTCACAATGGACCTGCATCCCAGTTAGGGAGTACGGTGGCAAGTCAACGTTCTTGCCAGTGGACAACAAAGCGTGTTGAGCCTGTACAATTGACAGTGGTCTGGTTTCCCTACAGTGGACAGTGGTTGTTGAAATTTGTCAAAGTGTGGGTTGACTGCCGGGTATTGCCAGTGGACAACCATCGTCCACTGCAGAGAAACCAGACCACTGTCAATTGTACAGGCCCATTCTCTCCAAAACGACTAGGGCTAGCCCGCTGAACCTTTGACCATATCACCCTCTCCCAATAAGGACTTGATGCTGTGAATATGAAGCAGATCAGATAAACTTTGAATTTTGGCCATATTTTCAGGATTGGCATTAAAGGAGACAAAAAAAAAATCAAGTTTCTCCAATTCACTCCAAACTTGGTGCACTGTAAGCTCTGCCCCCGAGTATGAATCCCCCAAAATATGAGCTTTCAAAAATCAAGGGTTTTGTAATTATGTCAAGTGGATAAAGGTTGTCCACTTCAAATACCTCACGATGGGGATTCAGCTTCCACCAAGTGGACATGTTTCCCCCCTCAGGAGGTCTGTGCTGGGCAAGTTAGCATTGGTATTATATTGAATAAATAAATGCTTGGTATAATTGTCAGTTAGTTTTTGTTTTGAAAGTAATATAAATGAAAATTCGTGCAATCAGAAATACACAGGACAAGTATTCACAATTTACCCATTTATTTTGAACAACAATATGAACAATTAAAACACAGAACACAATGAATCCCTAAAATCTAAGCATCACACAATCTAACAAGAACACAATAAATAACCCCACACACCTAGAATGGAACTGATTTTAATTTGAACATATTACAATTACTTTTTCATTTTTAATTTCAGACTCCTCACCCGGATTTTTTGTTTGATCATTTGATTGATTGTTTTTTTTGGCCACCATGGCTTTGAATGGACTGATGACCACCTGGCAGGCTGGAAGCTGCCGCCTCCTTTTCTTTGGGGTCTCCTCCTTCTTTTCTTCCTCCTCCTCCTCCTCCAGCTGCTGCTGTTCCTCCTCTGAGGAGGATGATGAGAAGTCCCATGACTACTGGTACACGACCGGGGTCGCGTTACTGTCACTTGAGCTGCTGCTACCGCCTCCCATCTCCTCGTCATCCTCCCCCTCCTGCTGCTGGTCCCACTCCCGTTCCGGGCCCTGGTCGTGGCTCTGACTTACCAGGGCCCTGACCTCAGCTGCCTCGCTGTGGTCGGGGTTTCGCCACGTAGAACCGGTCAGCAGTCTTGGTGTCGTGGCACATGAAGTCCGACACCTTCTTCCGTGCCTTGGGGTCCTGTGACTTTGTGGCCTGGAAAACATTGAGAAATTGCAGAGAACTTAAGTAATCACAATCAAGCTTTCAGTTTTCACACCTACTTGCATGTGGGCTGTGTTTAGAATCAAATATGAACTCATGTAGGTAGCCAGAGCCGAGCGGATGAGGGTGAAATTGATGTTCCCCGCCATCCCCATTTCTCTCCAGAAATGCTGATTGCACATGATTATTGAGGTTTTACGAGGGGCCCCTTGCCCTTCGTGAATAGTACAAATTGGTTTGTTTCTTTTGCAGGGACCTTTTGTTTGATTGCCAGCCACCTCTCCAGCCAGCCGAACTCCTCATGTGTCAAAAACATTTGAGCCTCCCCAAATGTTTTATTGGTCTTGTGCTCCTTGATCTGTTACGACACAGACACGTAGAGAAAGGAGAGAGTACAGGGAGACTGGATCATATACACGCACCACAGAAGACATCAGGGCTAACCTTAAAAGCTAATAGTATCAGAAATAGTACTTACGTGAAGCAGGTACCCCCGCTCCTGGCCGAGGGTCTTTGCCTCCTCCACCTCCTTGTCTGTCATATTGGCAAAGACCCCCGGCCTGTGCCCAAACAAACAGCTCCAATATGCGCATTGATGGCCGTAATAGAGGAACCTTCGGGATGGCTATTGCCGCCTCCGAGAGGCACTTTCTCAGGTCCCCCCTGGGCGTCAACTTTGTGACCCTTTCTCTCTTGGTGGCCATCTGGTGAACCACTACCCTCCACTGCAGTGACTTCAGGCCCATCTTCAGCTCCGTCTCTATTCGTAGGAACTGCACCTTCGTGAGCTGACAGTTGGAAGGCGGAATACCCATTATGAACTTGATGAAGTGTGTGACGTTTTGAAGGTAAAACTTTGCCGTTGTCACTTTCATTCCGCCCGCGTCCACACTTCGGGCCCATCTGTTAAAAGAGTTGGTAAAAAAGTTAATCATATAAAATAAAATCCTTTAATCTACAAACAAAATTGTAATGACATTGTCACTCACCCACAGATTCTGGGGAGGTCATTGAGAAACAGCCAGTCAGAGAGCCGGGTGATATTGTGGCCCATGTACAGTAGAAAGGTTTTCACCCGGCTCACTTTCCCGGCTCACTTTCGAAATTGCATTCTCACGCATCTTGACTGTGGGGTCAAGGCCCTCATGGTGGGCTTTGTACGTCTGCAGGTACTCTTCTGTAGCGATACATGATTTAAGGTCTCATAACATACAGCAATGGACTCTGAAAACACTGCTGTCTAATGGATGAAATGAGATACATCAATCATCATGTTATCAACATATGCTTACTTATCGACGCTGGAAAGGTGATGAGCCTCATCCTGTTTCCCCTGCCTCTTCCGGTGCTCAACAGAGAGAATGATTTCTGGGGCTCTGCGCTTTCAACTTTCGCAGCCCCCGAAGACGGGCCTGCCTCCTCCACACGTTCCTGTCAAAATCAGTGAAAACCTTACAATCAGACAAAAAGACAGAGAGAGAGACTCACCTCTTCTTGGTCCTTCCCTCTAAGGGAGGAGGTAGAAGAAGTTCTGCTCCTCTTGTAGGAGCACAGAAGCTTTTGCACTCTGATGCGGAGCACTCCAACATCAAGCAGCAGCTGGTCCCTCTGCTCTGGCATTTTCACCAGTTCAGTACTATAATGATGTATAGTTTCTTGGCACTCTGCACTGCCACAGTCAGCTAATGGGGACATGTGAGGAGGGTCCTGCTGCTCCTCGTAGGAGAACTGTCCAGATCCACTGCCAACCTCTAAAGCTGTTTGGAACGGTATGTGTCTTCAACACAATCACACAACATTCAACTATTCTCTTTCTCACAGCTGCTCCCAATGTCAGTCCAGCTTGTCAGTGTTTAACCATGAAATCATCTCCATCTTGCAGCTCTACTTCTGGAGTCAGGGAATGAGGGGACTAGTCATAGACGGAAGAGGGCTAGAGACACAGCTGACGAGGACGTAGAGGATTTTAGTGCGTTCCTTGAGTGTTTGCCGGTGGGAGTGACTGGCCAGCAGCCCCCCAAGAAGCACAGGAAAGATGCTGGGTTTCTGCCAGGCAGGGTTTTGACAAGTGGAGGGTGGCACAGTACAACCAGCAGGAGGAGTACCTATGTAAGTGTAAATGATTAAAACCATTCATATTAACAAATTAGTAATTCAGGTGTGGACATAACTTTTCATTTTAATTTTCTTATGTTGACACCCCAGTATTCGAGACACCCTCCAACTGTCCATGAGGTTTCTTGGCAATGAAAGAGAGGTTTGACCCTGGACGTGTCCCCTCGCAGGAAAATGGAAAGAAAGGTGAGTGTGACTGTTGCCCGTCAAACGTGTGTCACCCCTGTTGGGTTCAAGTTGGCCTTGGCGGCATTCAGACTACTTTTATTTTAGTTTTGTGTGATGGTTCCTCTATTATGATGACTTGCCTGTACCGCTCACCAGGGGGCAGACATCCTCTCTGTCGCTAACCTCCGGTGCCACGGCTACCAGGAGATCCGGTCTACGTAGCATGCTTGCCACCTGGCGCCAGAAGAAGGAATCAGCACAGGGCAAACAAAAGAGAGCGAACAGCTATGAATGTTGAAGGATAAGTAAACATTAGTCGCCAACTTTCTCCCTGTTTCCAACACCCTTGGTGAAGTGGTAATAGGTTAGAGCGCATCTTTTACTCTGAGACGCGGGTATTGAACAGCCCCCTTTTTAAACCGATACAAATATTTGTCGTCCTGTGTTTGTACCAGCTGGCTAAAGAACTGAAAAAAGAGTTTTATAAGGATGTATTTGGTTGCTATTTAAATTCACTAAATGTTTGTGATTTTAATGTCTTTGTTAATTGTTTTGTGCTGGATCCACTGTGGTTGGTTTATATCTCTTTGTCGTTTCACCGTGCCTTCATTGGTGACTGACAGCATAAGGAAAAACAAATGAATGAAGCATCAGTTTGGACTCAACGCTCTCGAGTTCAACCCCAAGGGCAGTTAAACTTATAGTAAGAAATGACCCGACACATGTCAGAGGTCAGCAGAAGTGACAGTTAAACCTAATCAAGTGCTCATCCCCAGCACACTACAGACCTGCTAATTGTCTAAGTTATTCTGCTGTTAGACAGGCAGTGTGTTGGTCTTTCTGCTGTATAGACAACGAAATGTTGAGTCTGGTTCCACTGTACAGGTGAATCTAACATACGTCTAATGGACAGTCCAGCTCCAAAATCTGCTAAATGAGGCTTCCAACCAAGTTTTTAACAAGGCCCTTTCCCACGGTGAAAAACACAAGAATCTCCTCCCGACAATGTTGTGTTTTTCACCGTTCTTCATCTGAGCAGCGCCGAAATGCTTGTACATTTTATGTTTGTCAACCTGCAACACACAAATGCACAGTCCTGTCAATGAAAATGTTTTCAGGGCTGCAGGGTTGTTTTTGTTTTATTATTTCACCACCTTTCCGTTGAGCTGCACCTGGGTCAGACAGCAGAGGGGCGGAGGTTCTTCATTGGACACATCGTCATTCGGACTGGTGGAAGCTGGGATCGAACCGCCAACGTTCAGGTTGATCGACGAAACGACTCCATTTCTCTCCTCAACCCTACTGGTCAAGACAGATGAGCGCCCACAACTGAGTCTGGTTCTGTCAGAGATTTCTTCCTGTTAAAAATGTAGTTTTTTTCTCGCCACAGTCACCAAGTGTTTGCTCATTGTGAGATTTGTTTGTTGGATTTTCTCTGTAATATTGTAATATTGACCTCACTATGTAAAGTGTGATTTGTCGCTCGCTATACAAATAAAATTGAATTGAATTGTTTGTAAAATACAAAGCTCTTCACCCGGCTCACCATGGAGAAGGCGTTTTCTCCACCTGCTCATGGTGCAACAGGTACTGTTTGAGGTACTCGACTGTGAATACAGAAGGAAAATTAAGAGTAACATTTAACGCTGAATTACAGTCTTACAGTGCACACACAGATCCTATTTTTAATCTCACCAATAGAGTTGGCGGAGTTCTTTTTTTATATATGATTTATTTGTGCCAAAATTATTGTTACCAAAAAAACAACACTACGATACATAAGCCCTCGTATGCACGAGACAAAGGAAAACAATCTGTAGAGCAAAAAGCAAACAATGGCAGA